>NC_060191.1:6917151-7059651 GCF_021184085.1 Oncorhynchus gorbuscha
GGCCCAGCTGCTGTCTCTGTGTGGCTGCGTGGCGTTCTGGCAGGTGTCCCACCTGGAGCGCAGCGTCAGCACTGAGCTGCGGAGGAGGAGAGGAGAAACAGAAGAGAGGGAGGAGAAGGCGAAGGTACCCTCCCGTAAGGCCAAGGTCAGTCTGGACATGGAATTTATTTATTTTATTTTACCTTTATTTAACTGGGCAAGTCAGTTAAGAACAAATTCTTATTTTCAATGACGGCCGAGGAATAGTGGGTTTAACTGCCTGTTCAGGTGCAGAACGACAGATTTGTACCTTGTCAGCTCGGGGATATGAACTTGCAACCTTTCGGTTACTAGTCCAATGCTCTAACCACTAGGCTACCCTGCCGCCCTGAGAACACAATGTTTATGATGTCCAGTATTTTTAGGCAATCCAAGCCAATGATGCAATAATTCACATAATGGTCAGTCATGAGATTAGGATACTGCAAACCTAGTGGTAATGAGACTGCTGGGATATACACATGTTCTGTGTTTCAGAAGCTTTTACTATACGTGTCAAATTGATTCTCATTGCATTTCATAAACCAAATGTTATCAGAACAGGATGTTGATTAGTAAAGAGACCATGTGAGTCTCCTGGTGAGCAGGATTGTCTTGCCAATCAGTTACTTTTCTCCCTGGGAAACGCTTGATGAGTTTAATTTTGGTCACGCAACACGGTGATTGACAGGTCTTGATGATTCTTCCCAACGGGGCTAAATTCAACAGCAAACTTTTTCCTAATTACTCCTTTAGTTTAAATCACTAACTTTCCAGTAGACTAGACTTGAACAGGGAGTTCTTAATCAACTGTCATGATCCATGTTTCCCACAGCAAGTGGCCAATGACAGTTCTGTGGAGGAAGAACTTGGGTTGATGGGTGCTTCTGCTGAGGACACCGAGGCAGAGCTGATCAGGAAGATCTGTGAGACTGAGCTGCTGGCTGGTAAGATAGACCGAACTTTTTCAAAAACGGTGTCATTTTTCCTGGTGTGATTTTAATTGCCTTGACAACCACATCTCCTCCCCCCAGAGGAGAACCTGTTGTGCTCGTTCCTGCCCCTGCTGGTGAGGGTGTGTAGTTCCCCAGGGAGATACTGCCACCCCCAGCTCACCACTGCTGCCTGCCTGGCCCTCTCACAGTACATGATGATCAGGTCAGACTACACCTCAGGCTACATTGTTTTTCTATAATTTTCCTTTGTGTGGTGTGTGTGTGTCTGTCAACCTCTATCCCCTCTCCTGCTGTCAACCTCTGTCAGTCCGTCAGTCTGTGAGGAGCACATCCGTCTCCTGTTCACGGTGCTGGAGCGCTCCTCTCTGCCCGTCGTCAGGGCCAACGCCATCATCGGCCTGGGAGACCTCACCGTCCGCTTCCCCAACATCCTGGAGCCCTGGACCCAGAACCTCTATACCAGGTAATCCAAACACCTGGACCCAGAACCTCTGTACCAGGTAATCCAAACACCTGGACCCAGAGCCTCTGTACCAGGTAATCCAAACACCTGGACCCAGAGCCTCTGTACCAGGTAATCCAAACACCTGGACCCAGAGCCTCTGTACCAGGTAATCCAAACACCTGGACCCAGAGCCTCTGTACCAGGTAATCCAAACACCTGGACCCAGAGCCTCTGTACCAGGTAATCCAAACACCTGGACCCAGAGCCTCTGTACCAGGTGTGAACCCCCACAATCCACTTTCATTCAGTGACTAAATATTAACCAAGCAGCTAATAGAACTTGTTTAGAATATAGAAGGAGCAAACAAGCTGATCTTTATTTAATTACCCAGCTGTGTGTGTACTATGGATTGTGTGGCTTTTTTAAATTTAGGCAAACATGGCCATTAGATGAGGATGGCTGAGGGCTACAAGCTCGTTCCATATCTGGTTGTCTGCTAATGTTCCTTCAGACGCTCCAGTCCTGCTGCTGCAGTCTACTGAACCAGTTTATCGAAAACCTATTTCCATATGTTCAGAACAGAAAAAAACAATAGGAAGCATTGTAAAATGCTGTCATGTCCTCCACTAGCATTCTGACCTCTGCTATAGCGTGACAGTACATTGTACTGTGCTCTTCAGAACTCCAACTGCACTTCTGGACTGTGGCAACCATGGGCTGCTCGCTCGTGCACTCAAATAAAATTTGAGCAGAAAGGCCTAGAACAGCTTGAAGGTTCTGATTGTGTCCAGAACTACATGTTGGTGGTATAATTATACAATGAGTAGATCGGAGGGCGAAGGGGGATAATTTCAGGTCATGCCATTTGTTATACTCCGTAGGAAGGATGGGGACTTCATTGAAGAAATCTTAATGATGATTGCTGGTTGTTCCTCCCACATTGAGATGCACTGAAGCCATACCCCTTCCCCATTAAGTTTAATTACAATTCGTTATCTCTTTACATTCCACTAGTTCCATTTGTCTTTGTATAGTGCTAATTATGATGCTTGGTTATTCTTACGTTTGAGGTGTTTCAGATGAATAGTGTTTTCCAGGCTTTTCACCATGAACACTAATCCTCAGGTTCTTCCTCATGGTAAAGTGTTTTGTAGTGGTCAGTAATTGTCTCCCACACACCTCCATTGTGTTGGGTCTCCACAAAGACAGACAGCCCTCCCTGGGAGAGGACTGATAAGGGTATTAAACATGATTTTTACTCTAATGGTAATGCACTGTTTTACAGGCGTAGTTAATTATACTGAAGCTGTGGCTTATGACCATCTACTGTATAGCAGACTACACCCCCGGCGAGTCTGGTTCCTCTGCAAAATGTCCTAATCCACGGCAGGAGGAGAAGTTGCATATTGTTTGTTTTTTTCACCTGGCCTCAAATCCCTTCCTAGTGTATGTGGTTAATTAATTCTCCTGTTTAGAACAATGGAGGCCAGGGAGACCCTGCAGTCATTTTGTGTCAGCTTCCTCGGGGTAGAGGCCTTCTGTACATCTGAAATGACTGCATAGCAGAGGATTATGGTCAATGCCAGTCAGGGGTATTGGCATCGAAGCCTCCGGGTCCAATGTATAGCTGGTCGTATTTTCACCCAGGTAGTCGATTGCTTAATGTCATGTCATTGATTAGCCAGAGTCTCTTACATGGTATCCCAGCTGATCCTGATTAGAGCAGAAACCTGCATGCCATTTAAATGTTGTTTCTTCATCATAACATGTCCCTATCTCCCCTGCCTAGGCTGAGTGACGACAACCCGGCGGTGAGGCAGACTGCGGTGACTGTTCTGACCCAACTAGTGCTGAAGGATGTGCTCAAGGTCAAAGGTCAGGTCAGCGAGGTGGCTGTGCTGCTCATCGACCCCCAGACACACATCGCCAGCCTCGCACTCAACTTCTTCAATGAGCTCGCCTCCAAGGTACACACAGTATTATTTCCAGGCATTTGTATTTGATTGGGATATACAGTGCCTTCGGGAAATATTCAGACCCTTTTGACTTTTTCTACATTTTGTTATGTTACAGGCTTATTTGAAAATGTATTTTTTTTTTTATCCCATCTACACTCCATAATGACAAAAGCAAAAACAGTTTTTTTTAAGACTCCTTATTTACACAAGTATTCAGACCCTTTGCTATGAGACTTGAAATTGAGCTCGGGTGCATCCTGATCAGCCTTGATGTTTCTACAACTTGATTGGGATCCACCTGTGGTAAATTAAATTGATTGGATATGATTTGGAGAGGCACACACCTGTCTACATAAGGTCCCACAGTTGACAGTGGATGTCAGAGCAAACACCAAGTCATGAGGTTGAAGGAATTGTCCATAGAGCTCTGAGACAGGATTTTGTTCGAGGCACAGATCTGGGGAAGGGTAACAAAAACTTTCTGCAGCATTGAAGGTCCCCAAGAACAGTGCCCCCCATTCTTAAATAGAAGTTTGAAACGATTAAGACTCTTTCTAGATCTGGCCACCCAGCAAAACTGAGCAAGTGGTGGTGAAGGGCCTTGTTCAGGGAGGTGACCAAGAACCTGATGGTCACTGACAGAGCTCCAGATTTCCTCTGTGGAGATAGGAGAATCTTCCAGAAGGACAACCACATCTGCAGCACTCCACCAATCAGGCCTTTATGGTAGAGTGGCCAGACGGAAGCCACTCCTCAGTAAAAGGCACATGACAGCCCACTTGGAGTTTGCCAAACGGCACCTAAAGGACTCTGACCATGAGAAACAAGATTCTCTGTTCTGATGAAATCAAGATTGAACACTCTGGCCTGAATGCCAAGTGTTATGTCTGGAGGAAACCTGCCACCATCCCTACGGTGACGCATAGTGGCAGCAGTATTTTTTTCAATGGCAGGGACTGGGAAACTAGTAAGAATCGAGATGAACAGCGCAATGTAGGGAGATCCTTGATGAAAACCTGCTCAGGACGAGTCTCTAAATGTCCTTGAGTGGCCCAGCCAGAGCCCGGACTTTAACCCAATTGAACATCTCTGGAGAGACCTGAAAATAGCCAAGCTTGTAGCATCATACCTAAGAAGACTCGAGGCTGTAATCGCTGCCAAAGGTGCTTCAATAAAGTACAGAGTAAAGGTTCTGAATACATATGTAAATGTCCTATTCCAGGTTTTTATTTTTAAATTAGCAAACATTTCTAAACCGGTTTTTGCTTTGTTGTTTTGGGATATTGTGTGTAATTAGGAGGGGGGAAACAATTTAATCAAATTTAGAATAAGGCAGGAACAAAATGCTGAAAAGGTCAACGGGTCTGAATACTTTCCGAATGCACTGTAAATCTGAGTTGGTGTATTGGGGAACTTTTTACATAGACTGAGGGTCATGGATCCTCCAATGTTCTAAACCAGACAGTGGCCTCCTCTCCTCCCAGGACAATGCCATCTACAACCTGCTCCCAGACATCATCAGCAGACTGTCAGACCCAGAGAGAGCCATGAACGAGGAAGACTTCCACACCATCATGAAGTGAGTGGTGTCCACACTGAGCTGTGTGCCTCTTCTGCTCTCACGGTGTATATTGTGTTGTGATCAGTATAGTGTGTCTTGCAGGGAGTTATTCAAATACCCGCAAACTTTAATAATCTAAGGGCAACTTAATCTGTGTCTGTGGCCCACTGTGTTCTCTCCCAGGCTTTACACTCTGGATGACTTGGCATGCTGGGGTCACATTGTGACTCTGGTTTGAAACCTGTTGTGCTGAATAACATGAAAATGGGATGCTAATGTGTGAGTAGTGTTTTAATGCCTTATTTTAAATGTTCCTCTTTGTCTCTGTTTTCAGGCAGCTGTTTTCCTACATCACTAAGGAGAGACAGACTGAGTCTCTGGTGGAGAAGCTGTGTCAGCGCTTCAGGACAGCAAAGTGAGCAGCCCGTCTTCCCCTCGCTCTTCCTTCCCATCTCCTCATTTCTGTTCTCCCGCTCTGTGTCATAACGGCTAGCATTAGTTCCTCTCAGTCTCAGGAGTATTCGAGGCCTGGGTCGTCTGTTCGGCGAACGCAGGGCTAACTCTTTCCCTCTTTCTGGCTCGTCATTCAAAGCACAGACCTCCATAGAAAGGGCATTTTAGATTAAGCCACAGACAGACAGTGAATCATCGAGACCATGGGCGGAGAATGATTTCTTCAAATGTCAGGCTTCCTCTGTTCTTGAAATACTATTTGTTTTAAGTGAATAATCAAATTCCCCCCCCCCCCATTCTCTCTCCAGGACTGAGCGTCAGTGGTGTGACCTGGCCGTGTCTCTGTCTCTGCTGTCTATGTGTGAGCGAGGGCTGAAGAGGCTCCAGGAGTGTTGGGACTGTTACAGTGACAAGCTGACTGAGACAGGAGTCTACCAGCCTCTCCTCTCCATCACTGCTAAGCTACGCCGAGGAGCCAAGCCACAGCTCAAGGTACAGTTCAAACCACCTAAGAAAGCCCTTAGCCCCCCCCTCCGGAATTCAGATATACATAACAAACTTGGGACAAGTGAGAGACTATAGACTATCCTGAGTCTTTATGACTATCCAGAATGATTTCTTGACTGTGCCTCAATGAATACACATGCTGGGTCTTATTCTGATTCTTCTCTCTGTCCCCAGGTCCAGGTAGAGGAGTTTGAGAAACGTCTGACGGCGGTCCACACCCGGGGGCTGGAGAACGTAGAGAGCCCTGAGATGGAGACAAAACGGCCTGAGGGAGCTGGGTCCAGCCAGAACGCCACTCGTACGCCACTACCCAACAAGGGACGGGGTGGCAGGCCCAAGAGAGGTGAGCGCACACACGCGTGTAGTGCCTTTTCTGCTAGACAGTGAATTTTCCCTCCTGAATGTATTTATTTTTTCCTATTATATAGACTTTAGCTAATGTTCCATGATTCTTCTTTCTCTCCCCTCAAAGGTCAAGCCAAGCCCTCTGTATCCAGTTGCCATGATGATAGCTTTGTGACCCCTAAACCAACCCGGAAGTCCTCCAAGAAAGCTGTTATCACCTTCAGCAGTGACGAAGAAGAGGAGGAGGAGGAAGAAGGTATCTGTACTGTTAGAAAATGCAATCTGTTTGAGTTCTGCCAGTGCTTTTCAGTTAAAGTGATGGAAAGCATTTAAACTGATTCATGCTCTCAGTAGATTGTTGGTGCTGGCTTCCCAGGATGGTATCATGAAGTACATTTGAGCCCAGTGAATGAAATTAGGTTTATTTTATTTTAATCTTTTGCAATTTCATAGGAACATCTGCTTAGTTGCTTGTCAAATTAACAATGTTACTGATTTGTTTTTTACCCAATCAGATGCTGTCATGGCAGAGAGTGAGACACCTAAGGTGACCACACCCATCGCCCGCACCTCTCGACGTGCTCGTCTCCGACACTGATCACTCTCTTCCTCTGCTTTTAGTTTATATGTCACATGTTCTATTGGTTTTGTCATCTTTTTAAGTCATGTTTTTAATTTTTTAAATAACTTTTTATCTTTTAATGTAGCTCTAGTCAGTACTAAATACTTTGTTTAAATACTCATCTTTTTTTGTAGCTGAATCCAGACTTTTAATAAAACTTTGGTGTGAACCACACAACCGCTGTCATCCATGTGTTTGCAAGTGGAGTCAGATTTATGCCCTCATTACAAGGAGAATTGAATGCCCTTCTCTTGCATTATGTGTGTTTGGTCAGTGAAATAGTGTGTGTTCAGGTTGGACTGTCCCAGCTTGGCTAGACACGGTTGCTACCATTCATACTCCTTCACTCTATCCTCCATGTTCCTATTTCTGCCAGTTTGAAATATTCTGTAATCCCACCTGTTGGAAGTTATTAAACCTGTTAACCTAAATCCTCCTGAGACCCAGCAGGTAATTTTATTCCTCTAGTGGACATTTAGATCTTGGTCTGTATCTGACGCCATACAAGCCTTTTTGAGAAGACATTTGGCCTTTCAATTATATCACGTGTGGGGGTGTTTATCATATTTACGTTTTGACCACTAAAGAGGACAATTTTGCACTTGCAATAAAATACTTTTGAAAACTTTTCTTAGTAACATGCTTTTCCACCCCCCCACACACTTGTGTTAACAATGTATCCCAAACTCTTTTCCCGGGTCTCACCTGGTATCTGATGTGCCTGACACCTGAACAAAATGGTAGCATGTTATTTTACACTTTAGACTTCACTCCCTATTTCTCCCTCTGCCCCTCAATACCTCCTGATATCGCCACGGTCTTCCCCTCTCCCACACACCTTCCCTTCTGTTCCATGCTTTTTCTCTGCCTGTTACATTCCTCGGTCGCTCTCCTCACTGACATCTTCATGTCTTGTAGCTTCACCCCCCCCTTTTGTAGCTAATCTCTCCCCTCTCGCCCACTCTACCTCCCACTAGCTCACTCTCCTTTTAATTGACACAGGAGTGCACTTCTGTTTTTGAGTTATGTAAAGGTAAAAAAAACACCTTTTGACTTCAGACTAACAATGTAAAGTTTGGGTTTATAAACTCTGCGTTGGCAGTCTGACAGACATTTTGTGTTGGATGACAACTCCTGAATATATTGTGAGAAACTAAAGATGCATGAAAATAAACTACTTCCATTTCAGGGACTGGTGAGTGATGGTGGTGGCTGGTTTCTGTGGGGTGTGTCTAATCCAAGTAGCTCAATGGATTCCTGTCCAGTTTTTCCCCTAGAGGTTCCCAATTCCCTGAAATGGAACCCCTAGGGAAAACGAGGTCAACCCTGGAACACTTAATGTTAATGCAGAGATAACCGAGAGGGGCCTCAACTGGTGTGACCAAGACAAACACCTGTACTAAGTGATATGGAAGATGTTTTTAGGAGACACGGGCTTGTCAAACTGCTTCATGATTTGTATTCATTATACTGTAAGAAGTACTACTGGAGAGTTGCTGAATTCGCAATTCCATCCACAGCCAGACCTTACTGTCTGTAGGCCAGTGTTTGAGACAGCCCCCGGGCTCAGTCTCGACTTCGTCTTAAAATTATATTTTTAATGATCTGATTCAATCTCTTCAGTTTTTGTTGGAAAGGGTTAACGCTGAAAATCCTGATTGGATATTTTTTTCTTTGCTGGTCTCTGGGGAGATAAATCTAACGACTACATGATTCCATAGGTGTTATTTCATAGTGTTGATGTTTTCACTATTATTCTACAATGCAGAAAACAGTAAAAACAAGAAGCTAGGTAAAGGCATCTGCCATTGACTAGGCCATCAGAAGCTAGGTAAAGGCATCTGCCATTGACTAGGCCATCAGAAGCTAGGTAAAGGCATCTGCCATTCAACTGTATTAGGGCAACATTTTGGAGTAACAGGGGAATCAACCAATCACTTTTTTTTGTTTACCTTTATTTTACTAGGCAAGTCAGTTAAGAACAAATTCTTATGTTCAATGACTGCCTAGGAACAGTGGGTTAACTGCCTGTTCAGGGGCAGAACGACAGATTTGTACCTTGTCAGCTCAGGGATTCGAACTTGCAACCTTTCGGTTACTAGTCCAGGCTAGGCTACCCTGCCGCCCCATTCTTACTTAATGAGTGGGACTGTTTTTACAAAAACGTGTAGAAACTTCTGCCTCCTTGAAGGCCAACAGGTCACTGCGCGATAGCGAGCAGTAGTTTTCCCACTAGCTTTTGTCAGCTAGTTCGCAGCTGATTCAGCAGGTGTTATCAAAGAGGATGTTGCTAATTTATTAGTGTCTCCCTTTTCAAGAATAACTTTCAAATGTCCATCTGGTGAGTGGAACTTTTTTTATTGAAGCGCTTGCGTGTTAGCCATCTCTTTGAAAATAAATGTGTGTGAAACACTTTCATTTAAAGCGGAACTGACAGTATTTTAGCAACATGAAATCTTAATATTTTCATATACTGCCCCAGGAAGAATGTGACACTTGTAAACATAATTCTGACAAGTGACCACTTCGATATGGTCATTTTCACATTTTAATCAATTCTATAGCAATATAGAGTGTGAAAGCGGCCTGTACGTTTGGGCAATTAATAGTCACTGCAGTAAATAAAACCAAATGACTTGTCCCGATCCGGAGGCAACACAGACCAGTGCAATAATAGTCAATCAGAGCTACAGTTTACAAACGAGCCATTTGCCACATGGGCCTGCCATCATTCACTTTGAACTATACTGTGTTTTCAGGCAGTTGCAACAGCGACTTTGGATCATTAGAACACATTCACCAAAACCCTAAAATACCCCTGGAATGGATTTCTGCAAATATATAAACATCACTGGAGTCCTCTTACATTTGGGAACTTTACAGTCCTATTGATCAAACAGCCATGAAAAGGTAGGCTCTCTCTCCCTTAGTTATACACATAACAATACACATAACAATATCGTCAACTAATGCTAGATAAAATCTAACAAAGGAACATTAAATAAACACAAACTTTTTCAGCTCATTTGTCAAAATTGCACTGATACATGACAGTGAATTGTAGCCTCATCCTTCTGCAGCTTGCCTACCAATGCATGCTTGTCCCAACCAAGCACCCAACTAACTGGCTAAAGTTGGCTCACTGACTATTTTACTCGCCCTAGCAAAACTGATTGGGTTGTTTTGTTTACCTGTTATCTAGAGCGTTCGTGACTAACTATTACTTTTTTTGCCTTTGTTTACTGGCACCTGTCATATTCAGCCATTCGTAAATGCATCAGTTGTTCTGCGCTCTGACACACTCAGACTCTGTAATCAGTAGATAGCCAGAGTGAATTTGCGAACGCAAGAGAAATGCTAACTGTATAACAGCTGTTCAAGTTCTTGCTAGCTAACAAAATGACACCTGCATCTCTAGCTGTGTAAAGTGTGATATAAAAGTAACATATTTACCTGATTTATTTGATATTAACAGTTGGGAATTAATGCTTAATAGATAGGATATTTCTGTCCTGTTAGTGTCTGTGTTTTTATGGTCTCCACTCTAGTTCCCTGCAGCAAATCTGGAGGCCAGAGATGGCTTGAGTTGACAAAATTGAAACATCTTTCATACCGGTTACTGATGTCATTCTTCTGTGAGTTGCTCCACGTAAAAAAATTTGAGAGGTGCCTGCAGATGTTATTCTGAAACTAGGCTGTGTGTGCGGCGCGCATGTGAATATATTTTTATTTTAGTCAGTTAAGACCTAATTCTTATTCATGATGACGGCCTACCGGGGAACAGTGGGTTAACTGCCTTGTTCAGGGGCAGAACTTTTACCCTGTCAGCTCGGGGACTCATCCAGCAACCTTTCGGTTACTGGCTCAACACTAGGCTACCTGCCGCCCCACGTTCTTCGCGATTGTGTAGGCTACTTTGTGCATGATTTATCTGGGTCATTGATAAATCGTATACATCCACTACACTACTTTGATACGCATCAATAGGGATTAATAAATGAGTATATGCTATGCCCACTGAAAACAAACCGGATATACGGTTTATACCCGCGTATACCTTACACTACACCGGCCCTTTTGTGTTTTACAAAAAGTGCAATCTCCTACATGAGTACGCTGGTATTACGGTTGATGTCCTTTCAGAATCACAAACCTTTCAGAATCACTGGAGGCCTATAGGTTTGCCACTGTGCAAACATATTGTCTATAATTAGGCATAAAGACTGTTAAGACATTCATGTTTCAAGAAAGGAGTGTATTTATGTGGCCTGGCGAAGCAGCTCTATGTGCTGACTGAATGGAAGCTGATAATTATGAGTTTTTTACTCTGGTCTCGGGAAGAAATTCCTCACTGTCCAAGACCGAGTACAAATAAACCCTACACCGGGACACTCAATATGTACTACAACACGGCTGTAGGGTATAGCCAAATAATATCTGCTGGTAGTCTCTTATGACAGACAACACCAGCATGTATGAGAGATTTGGTCCCGGGTGCTGAGATGAATCTGCAATGCCTGCTGGTGTTATGGCAGAGAGGCTGCAGGGGGCTGAGAGCAGATGGTACTGACAGATTGTAGCTCACTGTATGAGGGAGAGAAGGCACCACACACACAGGGTAGAGCGAGGCTATAAACACACAGGGTAGAGCGAGGCTATAAACACACAGGGTAGAGCGAGGCTATACACACACAGGGTAGAGCGAGGCTATACACACACAGGGTAGAGCGAGGCTATACACACACAGGGTAGAGCGAGGCTATACACACACAGGGTAGAGCGAGGCTATACACACAGGGTAGAGCGAGGCTATAAACACACAGGGTAGAGCGAGGCTATACACACACAGGGTAGAGCGAGGCTATACACACACAGGGTAGAGCGAGGCTATACACACACAGGGTAGAGCGAGGCTATACACACACAGGGTAGAGCGAGGCTATACACACACAGGGTAGAGCGAGGCTATACACACACAGGGTAGAGCGAGGCTATACACACACAGGGTAGAGCGAGGCTATACACACACAGGGTAGAGCGAGGCTATACACACACAGGGTAGAGCGAGGCTATACACACACAGGGTAGAGCGAGGCTATACACACAGGGTAGAGCGAGGCTATAAACACACAGGGTAGAGCGAGGCTATAAACACACAGGGTAGAGCGAGGCTATAAACACACAGGGTAGAGCGAGGCTATAAACACACAGGGTAGAGCGAGCAGAGATGCTATGACACAAATACAGTGCAGGGATATACACACTTACTGGTGGGGTGGTGGGGTTACCAGACCGATGGAGGACGACCTCCACTGTAGGTCGTTACAAAAATTGGTCCTCCCCAGCCACTGTACCCGTTGGGCGCTCTTGTCATGTTTCTGTTTGCCCTTTGACCCTGGCGAGTGTCCTCCCGTGACATCATTGTGTTCCGAGCAGGGGAGATGTGTGGCCACCGGCAACTTCTAGTCACCTTGGTGATGACAAACACTCCTACTGCCATGACATCATCCCAGTGATGAAGTAGGGGAGGGGAGATGGAGGGGGCCGGAGGGAGGATATTTGCCGCTATAAACCCACCGCATCATCCCAGCTGATACACTAACATTAAACCACTGCCAAGCGAACACAAGAGGCAAACTCATCCCTTCAATAACATCAGTGAGAGAGAGGGAAGAGGAGAAAAGGAAGGGCAAAGCGTGAGATAGTGATGCTTTCAGCAGGTGCCAAACAGTGAGAGGTAGCTGATAGAGAGGGAAAGACTGAGAGAAAGACAGATGCAGCCAGCCTAGAGAGCACACAGTGACCCACAGCATCGGAGACAAGAGAAGAAGACAAAGTGTGAGTTGTTTCATGCATTCTTTATTTGTTCGTTTAGCGAAAGGGTGAGAGGTTATGCACCTGTACTTTCAGGTTGATTAGGTACATAGGAAGATGGAATTTGTACCAAAAAGTAGGTATTGCTGCATATTTCATCATATACAATGAATGTTTTTATTTGATTTAGTACGTTGTCATGTAATAATTATTATTTTTGAGTAAATACTTAAATGCATCCATGTCTATTTGATCATGAAGAACCAGGAAGTATAATGTACTGATTTGTTATAGAGGAATCAGGGGCTCATTTGTAGATCTGATTTTTTATAAGTTATTAAATGAAAAATCACTACTCATCTCACAGACATAATGTCACAATTTCTACCTCGTCTCAGCTTTTCATACAGCAGTATATTGTGTGTACAAGGCCATTTCTCCCTTGGCGAAAATGAAGTTTTTCTCATTTATTTGATTATTAACATCAGAGTATTAAAAGCCATCATAAAGCATGATCATGGATTTACCTTTATGGTCAGTAGAGTCGTGGTCATTGCTCTGTGTGATGTGTAGTCATAAACATTTTTCTGTATGGTTTTAGAGATGTATTATAGTTGTATCAATAGTCACTGTATTATCTATAGTGGCATATTAATATGAATTCCTCTCTGTTTTTACAGAATCCTGTTGTCATTGCAGTGTCAGTGTAGTCGTGTCCAGCCAGTCTCCTGCATTACTGTTCCTGCTCTCCCTCTACTCACTGCTGCCATGTTGTACCCAGCTCTGCTATGTGCTGCTCTGCTCCTGATAGCACCCCTGGGGCACACAGAGGGGCGCACCCTGCACCCCTCACCTGATGCCATCCAGGTAAGGAGGGTGAAGGGAGAGGGGTAATGGGTAATGGGAGGAGCATAGGAAAAGAGGGGATGGGGATGGAGAAAGGGGGAGTGGAAAGTTAGGGGGGGTAGGGGGAGCTGGGGAGAGTGGGACAGAGGGGAGATGGGGAGAGTAGGGGGAGCTGGGGAGAGTAGGGGGAGCTGGGGAGAGTGGGACAGAGGGGAGATGGGGAGAGTAGGGGGAGCTGGGGAGAGTAGGGGGAGCTGGTGAGAGTGGGACAGAGGGGAGATGGGGAGAGTAGGGGGAGCTGGGGAGAGTAGGGGGAGCTGGGGAGAGTGGGACAGAGGGGAGATGGGGAGAGTGGGACAGAGGGGAGATGGGGAAGAGGGGAGTAGAGGGTATATTTGGATCATCAATAACTTTTTTACTGAGCTCATTACTTTTCTGCGTGGTAATTATAACATGTTTATTGCATAATAATAACAGCATATTTGTTGTTCCTGCCTAGTTTGTTGAGCAGTTTCTAGATCGCTACAACGACCTGACCCTGGATGACCTGGAGAACCTGGTGAGCAGCCAACCAGAGGAGCCCTCCTCGGCTTTCACTTCCGGGGTCAAAGTCGCTGAGTACCCCAAATGGGCTGACATACCAGCACAGGGTGACAGCACCTGGCTCCGCCTCCTGAAGGGGACACTGGCCAATCAGAAAAGAGCTGTGACGGACCGGTCGAGAAGGGGGTGGAACCGAGGATGCTTCGGACTCAAACTGGACAGGATCGGGTCAATGAGTGGACTGGGCTGCTAGTGGAGAGAGAGGAAGAGACTGACGCCCCTCAGGGGATATGAGGACGAACACACAGTAGGCTGCTACACAGCACACAGTCATTTACACACATGTGGTGAATACAAGGATGTTAATGTGAGTACAAAGGAGGTCTACATGTAGCGTAGCTGTAGTGTACTTGCTGTATTGCTAATGTGGTTCCATCGAGCTTAAAGAAAGTTACTCTATATGTCTCCTGGCTGTTGGAAGGGGTTGGCTGTACTTATATTGTACATCTATTCATTTGAATCTTGAAAGTATCAGAGTTATGTTTACATCAAGCTGTTATTCTATTTTAAGTCTCTGAGTGTTGTTTTGACAGTAAATCTGCACTTTATTTAAATCTAGGTATTTAAAAGTTGTCTTTTTTGACTAATATTGTCCGTGTTAATCCTGCAGGAATAGTTGTGTTATGGCATGATTCATGGAAATAAATATTTAAAAAAATATAATTAAAGTCAAGTGTTTCTTCTCTCTGATATTGGTTTTACATTTGGCATGAATAAATGTACACTGAACCACGTTGTATTGATTAGACATTTGGCATGAATAAATGTACACTGAACCACGTATTGATTTGACATACATTTGGCATGAATAAATGTACACTGAACCACATTGTATTGATTAGACATTTGGCATGAATAAATGTACACTGAACCACGTATTGATTTGACATACATTTGGCATGAATAAATGTACACTGAACCACGTATTGATTTTACATTTGGCAAGAATAAATGTACACTGAACCACGTTGTATTGATTAGACATACATTTGGCATGAATAAATGTACACTGAACCACATTGTATTGAGTGTTCTTCTATTAAAGTCCTGACACCTTCCAGTGGCAGATTCATCCTCAAATCCTCGACTCCATTTGTTCATTTCACATTGGCACGCGCCATCTACATATTCATGCATTTCCATTCAATTTGAAGGTTCAATTTCTCACAGCAGATATTTATACCTCTGTTTCCATGGTCGTTTTTATTCAATCTGCCACAGGCAGCTGAGGGAGAGAGAGAAGGTACATGTCTTCCTCAGAGCTAAATGAAATGCCTGCATTAAATGGTGGGGTTGTGTGGGAGGACCAATTAGGGCTTGGAGCTACGCTAATCAAGCTACCACTGATGCTTCCAAACTGAATTTACTATGTCGTTAGTATCTCACTTATAGAAGGGAGTTAACTTGTCTATATGACAAGTACTTCCCAACAGAACATCATCTCTCTTTAAATACAGTTCTGGGTTGGGGAAAGAGGGCATTTCACCAGGGTCAATTCTGGGTTGGGGAAAGAGGGCATTTCACCATGGTGAATACTGAGTCTCTAGAGCAGGGGTACTCAACTCTGACCCTACGAGGTCTGGAGCCTGCTGGTTTTCTGGTCTACCTGGTAATTAATTGCACACACCTGGTGTCCCAGCTCTAAACAAGTCCCTGATTAGAGGGGAACAATGAAAACATGCAGTGGAAGTGACTTTGAGGTCCAGAGTTGAGATTGGGGGCTCTAGAGAGTCAGTAGTGTGTTCCTCACAGGAAGAGGTTAACTCAGGTTAAAAGACTGGATGCAGTCCCTAAAGTAAACCACAAGAGGTCAGTCTGAATTAGTCTGTCATGTTACAAGGTCCAAACCGATGTGCATTCCAGACTCCAGACTTAGTGCTGGACTCTGTTAATGGACATTATGAGACTGATGATAATTCAGCAGCATATGAACCCAGGTGTACACATTCCTGAAGCATGTTTTACCAGAGGTCAAATATAAAGATATTTCAGATAACTCAAGTTAGTCGGAGCATGAACAGTGCTGGCAACACCAGGGTTGTAGGATTGCTCTATTAAAGCAGTAAAAGTTTAATATTTGGCCTCATATTCATAGCACCAATGATTACATCAAGCTTGTGACTCTACAAATTTGTTGGATGCATTTTCAGTTTGTTTTGGTTGAGTTTCAGATTATTTTGTGCCCAATATAAATTAATGATAAATAATGTATTGTGTCATTTTGGAGTCACTTTTATTGAAAATAAGAATATAATATGTTTCTAAACACTTCTACATGAATGTGGATGCTACCATGATTACAGATAGTCCTGAATGAATTGTGTAAATAAAGATGAGTGAGAAAGTTAGACGCACAGTTATCTTGTTACTACTTTAATACACAAGTGAATTTGTCCCAATACCTTTGCTCCCCTAAAAATGGGGGGACTATGTACAAAAAGTGCTGTAATTTCTAAACGGTTCACCTGATATGGATGAAATAAACTCTAATTAAATCTGACTGTCTGCACTTTAACCTCATGGTCATTGTTTGATTTCAAAATCCAAACTATTAGAGTATAGATCCAAAAGAAGAAAAAATGCTTCACTGTCCCAATAATTACGGAGAGCACTGTATATTTAACACATAGTCTACAGCAGTAGTCTTCCTTTACTCTCAGCCTCGCACCGTCTGGTCTAGGGTCTTCTGGGTCGAGATTTAGGGCCAGACCATGGCTCCTCTTTAGTATTCTAAACTACTTTTGTCTTCTTCTGATTTTCTCAAAATCACTTGAGATGTTTAGTTAATAGACACAAATGGAACATTTTCTTACAGAAATCTGTAGGCCTACATGAAAACCCTCAATTAAGGGAGAAGTTGGCCATTATATGAGCCTACCATGGAATACAGTATGACCTATGAGGACTGTGTGATCATGTGGTGTGATATTAAGCAGGGTCAAGTACAGTACACAGTATCACCAGTGTATACCATCCACCGAGGAGTAGATTCTGATTCTATTTATAGAACGACCTTTACTTCACCTCTCTGACCTTAAGCTGTGCAGCGGTGTCCAAGAGCAGTGCGTGTTCACATGGGGTCGTGGTAGTTCAACTATGCCTAGGTCATTGGCTCGTCACCACCCTAAATCACAACACCTGTGACAAAAATATTAGTTCATGCTGTTCATGGGTCATGGCATGTCGCGCTGTGTTGGAGAACATGTTCATGCTGTTCATGGGTCATGGCATGTCGCGCTGTGTTGGAGAACATGTTCATGCTGTTCATGGGTCATGGCATGTCGCGCTGTGTTGGAGAACATGTTCATGCTGTTCATGGGTCATGGCATGTCGCGCTGTGTTGGAGAACATGTTCATGCTGTTCATGGTTATAATAATAATAATAATATATGCCATTTAGCAGACGCTTTTATCCAAAGCGACTTACAGTCATGTGTGCATACATTCTACGTATGGGTGGTCCCGGGGATCGAACCCACTACCCTGGCGTTACAAGCGCCATGCTCTACCAACTGAGCTACAGAAGGACCACGTCGCGCTGTGTTGGAGAACATGTTCATACTGTTCATGGGTCATGGCATGTCGCGCTGTGTTGGAGAACATGTTCATGCTGTTCATGGGTCATGGCATGTCGCGCTGTGTTGGAGAACATGTTCATGCTGTTCATGGGTCATGGCATGTCGCGCTGTGTTGGAGAACATGTTCATGCTGTTCATGGGTCATGGCATGTCGCGCTGTGTTGGAGAACATGTTCATGCTGTTCATGGGTCATGGCATGTCGCGCTGTGTTGGAGAACATGTTCATGCTGTTCATGGGTCATGGCATGTCGCGCTGTGTTGGAGAACATCAAATCAAATCAAATGTTATTTGTCACATACACATGGTTAGCAGATGTTAATGCGAGTGTAGCGAAATGCTTGTGCTTCTAGTTCCGACAATGCAGTAATAACCAACAAGTAATCTAACTAATCATTCCAAAACTACTGTCTTATACACAGTGTAAGGGGATAAAGAATATGTACATAAGGATACATGAATGAGTGATGGTACAGAGCAGCATAGGCAAGATACAGTAGATGGTATCGAGTACAGTATATACATATGAGATGAGTATGTAAACAAAGTGGCATAGCTAAAGTGGCTAGTGATACATGTATTACATAAGGATGCAGTCGATGATATAGAGTACAGTATATACGTATGCATATGAGATGAATAATGTAGGGTAAGTAACATTATATAAGGTAGCATTGTTTAAAGTGGCTAGTGATATATTTACATCATTACCCATCAATTTCCATTATTAAAGTGGCTGGAGTTGAGTCAGTGTCAGTGTCAGTGTGTTGGCAGCAGCCACTCAATGTTTGTGGTGGCTGTTTAACAGTCGGATGGCCTTGAGATAGAAGCTGTTTTTCAGTCTCTCGGTCCCAGCTTTGATGCACCTGTACTGACCTCGCCTTCTGGATGATAGCGGGGTGAACAGGCAGTGGCTCGGGTGGTTGATGTCCTTGATGATCTTTATGGCCTTCCTGTAACATCGGGTGGTGTAGGTGTCCTGGAGGGCCGGCAGTTTGCCCCCGGTGATGCATTGTGCAGACCTCACTACTCTCTGGAGAGCCTTACGGTTGAGGGCGGAGCAGTTGCCGTACCAGGCGGTGATACAGCCCGCCAGGATGCTCTCGATTGTGCATCTGTAGAAGTTTGCGAGTGCTTTTGGTGACAAGCCTAATTTCTTCAGCCTCCTGAGGTTGAAGAGGCGCTGCTGTGCCTTCTTCACGATGCTGTCTGTGTGAGTGGACCAATTCAGTTTGTCTGTGATGTGTATGCCAAGGAACTTAAAACTTGCTACCCTCTCCACTACTGTTCCATCTATGTGGATAGGGGGTGTTCCCTCTGCTGTTTCCTGAAGTCCACAATCATCTCCTTAGTTTTGTTGACGTTGAGTGTGAGGTTATTTTCATGACACCACACTCCGAGGGCCCTCACCTCCTCCCTGTAGGCAGTCTCGTCGTTGTTGGTAATCAAGCCTACCACTGTTGTGTCATCCGCAAACTTGATGATTGAGTTGGAGGCGTGCGTGGCCACACAGTTGTGGGTGAACAGGGAGAACAGGAGAGGGCTCAGAACGCACCCTTGTGGGGCCCCAGTGTTGAGGATCAGCGGGGAGGAGATGTTGTTGCCTACCCTCACCACCTGGGAGCGGCCCGTCAGGAAGTCCAGTACCCAGTTGCACAGGGCGGGGTCTCGAGCTTGATGACGAGCTTGGAGGGTACTATGGTGTTGAATGCCGAGCTGTGGTCGATGAACAGCATTCTCACATAGGTATTCCTCTTGTCCAGATGGGTTAGGGCAGTGTGCAGTGTGGTTGAGATAGCATCGTCTGTGGACCTATTTGGGCGGTAAGCAAATTGGAGTGGGTCTAGGGTGTCAGGTAGGGTGGAGGTGATATGGTCCTTGACTAGTCTCTCAAAGCACTTCATGATGACGGAAGTGAGTGCTACGGGGCGGTAGTCGTTTAGCTCAGTTACCTTAGC
This sequence comes from Oncorhynchus gorbuscha, assembly GCF_021184085.1. Taxonomy (NCBI): domain Eukaryota; kingdom Metazoa; phylum Chordata; class Actinopteri; order Salmoniformes; family Salmonidae; genus Oncorhynchus; species Oncorhynchus gorbuscha. The sequence goes on from NC_060191.1 coordinate 6,936,816, forward strand.
TTTCTTGGGAACAGGAACCATGGTGGCCCTCTTGAAGCATGTGGGAACAGCAGACTGGTATAGGGATTGATTGAATATGTCCGTAAACACACCGGCCAGCTGGTCTGCGCATGCTCTGAGGGCGCGGCTGGGGATGCCATCTGGGCCTGCAGCCTTGCGAGGGTTAACACGTTTAAATGTCTTACTCACCTCAGCTGCAGTGAAGGAGAGTCCGCATGTTTTCGTTGCAGGCCGTGTCAGTGGCACTGTATTGTCCTCAAAGCGGGCAAAAAAGTTATTTACTCTGCCTGGGAGCAAGACATCCTGGTCCGTGACTGGGCTGGATTTCTTCTTGTAGTCCGTGATTGACTGTAGACCCTGCCACATGCCTCTTGTGTCTGAGCCGTTGAATTGAGATTCTACTTTGTCTCTGTACTGACGCTTAGCTTGTTTGATAGCCTTGCGGAGGGAATAGCTGCACTGTTTGTATTCGGTCATGTTACCAGACACCTTGCCCTGATTAAAAGCAGTGGTTCGCGCTTTCAGTTTCACGCGAATGCGGCCATCAATCCACGGTTTCTGGTTAGGGAATGTTTTAATCGTTGCTATGGGAACGACATCTTCAACGCACGTTCTAATGAACTCGCACACCGAATCAGCGTATTCGTCAATATTGTTATCTGACGCAATACGAAACATATCCCAGTCCACGTGATGGAAGTAGTCTTGGAGTGTGGAGTCAGCTTGGTCGGACCAGCGTTGGACAGACCTCAGCGTGGGAGCCTCTTGTTTTAGTTTCTGTCTGTAGGCAGGGATCAACAAAATGGAGTCGTGGTCAGCTTTTCTGAAAGGGGGGCGGGGCAGGGCCTTATATGCATCGCGGAAGTTATGCTGTTCATGGTTCATGCTGTTCATGGGTCATGGCATGTCGGGCTGTGTTGGAGAACATGTTGCGCTCGTTCTGTGTTATTTCCTTCGCTCTGATATTTAGGTACAAGTCGTTGTGTGTTTTGCTTGTAGAGGAATATGGGCCAAAGCCCTAAGGGTTCAGACTCTACTAATTGGTTGTTTTATATTCCTATAGAGAGCAGAAAGAGGAGATCCCTGATGCCCCTCCCTGGTTCCAACAAGTCTTTATTGACCTAATGGGACATGTATGATCAGAAGAAATGATTGAAAACCAATTTATATTTTGCAATATAGTAATTACTTGGGTGTTTACATTTGTACTATTTCACACATGTACAAGTGTGTTTCAAATTCGATTTTTGATGGGGATTTTTTTGGACAACCCTCAGAGATTGTGATCACGGCCAGAGATCAGCCATTATTAGGGTTAAGTGCCTTGCTCAAGGCCACATCTACTGATTTTTCACCTACAGTAGTCGGTTTGAGGATTCAAACCATTGTCCTTTGAAACCAGCGACCGCATAGGCAGTAATGGCATCCAGCATTCTTTATTAACCATAGATGTGTCCTGTCACGTGTCCTTTCATAGCTCATTGCTTTAAAAAAGGAAGGTAATCATAAATGGACAAACGTCACTGAATGTGTTTCAGGGAAAAAAGGATTTGACCCCAGAATTGACCCGAGGGACACCATCGCGAATAGGTGCTGGGGATGATACTGAACCACATATGTTCACTGAGAAATATTTGTTACATAAATATGACCTGAACCAATCGAGGGCAACGCCGGGGATTCCCATCCACCTCTACAGCTACCGTGACAAGAATATTATGATCAATAGTATCAAACACGGCACTGAGATCCAAAAGCACTACTAGGGTAGAGCATTTGCCAGGATCGGCAGCCAACAGAAAGTCATCACTGACTTTTAATAGTTTCCGTGCTGTGAAGTGAGCGGAAGCCAGACTGGAATTTTTCAGATAAGTTGTTCATACTCAAATAAGCTTGAAAAGCTTGACTTTTTCAAAAAATCTTGGAGAAAAAGTTTAGAGATAAGTCTATAATTACTCAGTGAGGAGGGGTCTATATTGGGCTCTTTAAGGGGAGGTTGGACCAGATCAGTTTTAAAATAGGCTGAAAAGGAGCCAGAAGTCTGGGATCTACTTACAACAGGCAGAATGTAAGGGCCAACCCAACAGTAGGCGTGATCTAGCAGGGATCATGCCCAAGGGGCAGGATTAGGTCTTCAGGTGACCTACAGTATCAAGGAGGGACTCAAAGGATATTTGCTCAAAGGAGAAAAAGGAAGCAGTAGACAGTCTCAGAGTAGTTGCCTCAAGTGGCTCCTGGCCAGCAATGCTGGTATGGAGTCAGCTACTGTCAATCTGGGATCTAATATTTTCTAAAGTTGGGGGAGTTCTCAGAGATCAGGGTAGAGAAGTAGTTCGCTCTTGCATCTTTAACCCGTAACTTATATTCTATTATCTCATAGAATACTTGAAGTTTACAGGTCTTCCATTTACGTTCAGCCTTTCCAAGTTCACTTTTGAAGGCAGATGTGTGGTCATTTAATCGTGGTGAGATGCTGGCCCGGCACTTTATTTCTGGTTTTAACTGGTGCCACTGAGTCTAAAGTAGCCTCACATATATCATTGAAGCTTTCCAGAAAATCATCGTTGTGACGACAAATAACAGGAGTAGTAGAGGATCAGAAGGCTTTGGTAGAGGAACTTACTAGGAGTTGTGGAGATAATGATGTGAAAGCGAGTGGCGACAAACACATTTTTAGGAGGAGTAGGAGGAAGCATTTTAAAAAGAACACTGAGATTGTCAGAGACACACACATCAATAGTTGAATCAATATTCAGACCATAGGACAGCACCTGATCAACGGTATGGCCTTGAATGTGTGTCGGCCCTGTGGCATGTAGCACAAAGTTAAAGGTTCCTAACGGGTCCAAAACTTCCTAGCTAGTGCATTATTTGGGCTAAACACATGAATGTTTAGATCTCCAAGAATAACCCTGTCATATAAGCAAAGACAGAGGTCAGAGAATTCTGCAATGAACCAACTATTAGGTTTAGGTTTAGGAGGGTGGTACACTGGAATATACAAGGTGGTTTAGGTTTAGGAGGGTGGTACACTAGAATATACAAGGTGGTTTAGGTTTAGGAGGGTGGTACACTGGAATATACAAGGTGGTTTAGGTTTAGGAGGGTGGTACACTAGAATATACAAGGTGGTTTAGGTTTAGGAGGGTGGTACACTAGAATATACAAGGTGGTTTAGGTTTAGGAGGGTGGTACACTAGAATATACAAGGTGGTTTAGGTTTAGGAGGGTGGTACATTGGAATATACAAGGTGGTTTAGGTTTAGGAGGGTGGTACACTAGAATATACAAGGTGGTTTAGGTTTAGGAGGGTGGTACATTGGAATATACAAGGTGGTTTAGGTTTAGGAGGGTGGTACATTGGAATATACAAGGTGGTTTAGGTTTAGGAGGGTGGTACATTGGAATATACAAGGTGGTTTAGGTTTAGGAGGGTGGTACATTGGAATATACAAGGTGGTTTAGGTTTAGGAGGGTGGTACACTAGAATATACAAGGTGGTTTAGGTTTAGGAGGGTGGTACACTAGAATATACAAGGTGGTTTAGGTTTAGGAGGGTGGTACATTGGAATATACAAGGTGGTTTAGGTTTAGGAGGGTGGTACATTGGAATATACAAGGTGGTTTAGGTTTAGGAGGGTGGTACACTGGAATATACAAGGTGGTTTAGGTTTAGGAGGGTGGTACATTGGAATATACAAGGTGGTTTAGGTTTAGGAGGGTGGTACATTGGAATATACAAGGTGGTTTAGGTTTAGGAGGGTGGTACACTAGAATATACAAGGTGGTTTAGGTTTAGGAGGGTGGTACATTGGAATATACAAGGTGGTTTAGGTTTAGGAGGGTGGTACACTAGAATATACAAGGTGGTTTAGGTTTAGGAGGGTGGTACATTGGAATATACAAGGTGGTTTAGGTTTAGGAGGGTGGTACACTAGAATATACAAGGTGGTTTAGGTTTAGGAGGGTGGTACATTGGAATATACAAGGTGGTTTAGGTTTAGGAGGGTGGTACACTAGAATATACAAGGTGGTTTAGGTTTAGGAGGGTGGTACATTGGAATATACAAGGTGGTTTAGGTTTAGGAGGGTGGTACATTGGAATATACAAGGTGGTTTAGGTTTAGGAGGGTGGTACATTGGAATATACAAGGTGGTTTAGGTTTAGGAGGGTGGTACATTGGAATATACAAGGTGGTTTAGGTTTAGGAGGGTGGTACATTGGAATATACAAGGTGGGCTGTTTCATGTTCAAGCAAAAGATAAGGCTTTCAAATTAGGCAAAGTTGCCACATGACACAGGGCTACATATATACTTGTCCCTACCACGGCCAGACAGAATAGAATTCTGTACGTAAGACAAGGCTGGCGAGGTAGCTTCATTTAGAGAACTAAAATCCTTGTGTTTTCTTGTTCCAAATGTTCCTTTGAGACTCCTTCCACAGACCCCGTCTTGTGTTATAACAAGACTTGCCATTCGGTTACTCTGACATAGATAGAACTCAACTCCTTAGACACAGTCACTTGAGTAGACAGACAAAAACACACCCACACAAGTTACTTCTGTGAGAACTGTGTCTTGGCTTCAGAACGTGCAAAATGTGGTGTGTTCAGACTCTATAGACTGACCTGACCAGGACATGGCCATAGGTCCACACAGCCCTCCTCACACCCCAGGCAGGAGAAGGAGAGGAGAGAAGGAGAGGAGAGAAGTTGAAAGTGAAGGGTCATGGTCTTTGGACTGTAAATGTCACACTGTGGAGGAAAGGGATTTGATCCTCGGTTGCTCTCGCTGTCTGGCTCTCCCTATCTAGTGAGAAGGTCACACGGGAACAGACCCTCTATTATATCATTTGGCCATCCAAGGACTTATTATATCTGTGTAGTGTTTCATCGTCTGTTCCTATGCTTCAGAATGAAAGTTATGGGAAGGTGAACGTGGTGGCCTTGAGTGAAAAAAAGATACAGAGAGTCTGATGAACTTCCCTGAAAGCAAAATAAATCAAAGTGAAAGCACTTCACTCAATATTCAGGCCGGCACTATTCACGATCACCCACGAAATCAATGCTACTTTAGGCCAGCTTTAGTTTAAATACCAGGCAAGGGGATGAACACAGCAAGACTCATTTGAATAATTAAGTATTTCAACTCATGTGTTCATACTTTAGCTAATGCAGCTTTATTGTTAGGCTACATAAACTACATTTCTAATAGGCTGACTCGTCACAACTTCCTTATGACCTTGACATTCTGAAAGGGGCGGGGTTTAGAGCCCGTAGCACACAAAGGGGCGTGTCCATACAGGGTGGAAATAAATAGGTAGCCCAGCTCTGCCGGTCCCCACTCACACCCGAAAGTCGTAAGACAGGATTGAGGCATCTCACAAACGGTAAATGACCAACCAACGGCTACATTAGGATATCTAAATCAATTCATGGCTGGGGTTAATATGGGCCTAGATAGCAAGAAGATTAGGTAGATTGTCAGATTTTGGCTTGACAACCTTGCAATTGTTTTGTTTTATTCTAAGACTTGCTGCATGCGTGGCCAATTATTTAATGTCATAGTTTTTGGAGATGCAGCTCGAACTACTTGATGTTTTATAGGTTTTTTTTGCTTTAGAAAAGCCTATTCGAACCTCTTGTTAAAGTGACTTCAATCTGCCATGATTGAACTCTGAATCCCTGATGCAAAGTTTAGACTTTCAAAGTTCATAACTGTTGCTTACAACATGTTGCAATTTGCTTAAATAGACTATTACACATTTACTCCAGTTTAAAACATTTTGCTGTTCTTTTAAATGTGTGTCTTGGTCTATTGGCCAAGTGTACTTCTTTGCATAAACTTACTATGAGTTGCAGTCATTTGTGTAGGTAGATACTGTTATCTATTCAAGGGAACCTATGGCATACTCTATTTTCTCTCTTATGCTATGTTCTCTATGCCTCTGCTTACCTTAAAGCTAGAACTTTGCAACAGAGTTAAATGCCATAAAGTATGGAAATCCCCAGAAACCATAATGGATGGTCAATATTTGTTTTAATAGTTAATGTCTCTCCTTCTACCTCCTTCTTCTCTCCCCCCACAGAGGACTAGACCAACTCAGGCAAAATGGTGAAAGTAGGTGTCAATGGGTAAGATACATTTTCATTTAATCCCTTAACACAACACACTTGTTCTCTGATGTTTTCACTAGTAGACAACTAACCTTATGCGTAGTTGAATAGAACAGTTTTATTGTCCAGTCTACAGTTGAAAATGTCTTTGGCCTCACTCCTCAAATCTGTGAGGTCTCCATTTCCCCCTCTCCTCCTCCACCTCTGAGGACCGTGTATCAGAGCCTGTCTGTCTGACCTTCATTGTCTAGTTAAAAAGTAACTACTAATCAAACAGGCCTCTCACTTGATGGTGGAGGATTACCACATGAGGGGCAGACAGGACTTTACACCACAGAGTAAAGCCTCAGTCCTGTTTACTCTGCTGGCTATGATACACACCTCCCTGAACCCTGTCCTCTTTCTCTGGAAATACAGTATTTTGAGGTTCCCACATGTTCATTTGAGATTTCTCTGAAAGCTCTTTATATCCAGTCGTTTGCTTCAGGTGCTACACAACAGTCAGATGTTAGTTCAGTTGTATACATGACATTTCTATTTGCGACCTTTGAAACATGGCTCCCTACTGAGTAAGACACCAGCTGTTACATTAGAATACAGGAGAGACCGATGGGGGACTACCACAACTTAATTTGTTTTTCAATGGCAAGGAGGTTTATGAAATTCCGTAGTATTGTTGAGGACTGGGTGTGACATCAATGATTAATGGAATGAATGGTCTTGTCCCCCAGATTTGGCCGTATCGGGCGTCTGGTGACCCGTGCTGCATTCCACTCCAAGAAGGGAGTTGAGATTGTGGCCATCAACGACCCCTTCATCGACCTGGACTACATGGTGAGTAGACCACAATGGACCAGGGACTTCTAGCCCACTGACTCAGTAGAAAAACATATTGATCCCTGACATGTATAAAGTAAGGTTAAGGCTTAGTGAAATATTTTGCATATGAATACATTTGTTCTTCAGCCTAACTTATTAAGTGGTTTCAATAACTTTAAGAACTTTTAATGTTCCTGTCACCCTGACACCCTCAATGAACAAACCAAGGCCCTGTCATAACTTAGGATCTATTAACAAAAGGCCAAGAGACTCACCACCTCCTCCCTCTTCAGGTCTACATGTTCAAGTATGACTCCACCCACGGACGTTTCCACGGTGAGGTCAAGGCTGAGGGTGGCAAGCTGGTCATCGATGGACACAAAATCACTGTGTTCCACGAGTGAGTTAATTAATTTAATAGCAAATCATTCACATTTGTTTTCCACATCTAAAGAAATTCATACAAATCAGGTCAGCATCTGTAGAATATGCAGGAGACCTGAAGTCCCTTGTGGCCTTATGGAATGGCGCCCCCTTGTGGAATCCATAACAATATAAATGGTGCTCTGCTTCCTCATAACATAACTCTGAACCTCCTCTTCTCTCTCGTTCTCAGGAGAGACCCAGCTAACATCAAGTGGGGAGATGCTGGTGCCACCTATGTAGTTGAGTCAACAGGTGTATTCACCACCATTGAGAAGGCCTCTGTAAGTATCCCCATCAGTAGACACAGCATTCAGAACTGTATGATATGGGAATATCATTAGAACAGAAATGACTCCTTTATAACATGACTTTACCAATCAGGCTTAACCTGCATGTGGTGCATTATGTTGAGTACATACAATAACTAGGCAACAATATTTAACCAGGCTACAAAAAATGTAGCACTGGACTCTAACATCTCCTCCTCCTCCAGACCCATCTGAAGGGCGGTGCCAAGAGGGTTGTCATCTCTGCTCCCAGCGCTGATGCACCCATGTTCGTCATGGGCGTCAACCACGAGAAGTACGAGAACTCCCTCAAGGTTGTCAGGTGAGACCCTCTTCCCTCCGACTCAACACGCACTCCCTCCACTTAACAGATACTACCTGCAGCGCCTGGCTATTCTGTTGAGGTTCAGACTATAATTCAGCATGTCTCTCTCCACAGCAATGCTTCATGCACAACCAACTGCCTGGCTCCCCTGGCCAAGGTCATCCACGATAACTACCACATCATTGAGGGTCTGATGGTACGGATTAAAACGCAACACCTGGGAACAATCACCTAGAGAGGCTTAATCTGACATAATGACAGGTTTCACACCGACCCAAAACACCTGGGAACAATCACCTAGAGAGGCTTAATCTGACATAACGACAGGTTCCACACCGACCCAAAACACCTGTGAACAATCACCTAGAGAGGCTTAATCTGACATAACGACAGGTTCCACACCGACCCAAGACACTAACAGTACAAGGGATGGACTGTTTTTAAGATCACCAACACACCATCTCTGTTTTTCTTATCCAGCCGTCCCCCACTACCACTTCTGTACCTCCTTAATGTGGATCTCTCATCTCCCTTCCCTTAACATCTCTCTCTCAGAGCACCGTTCACGCCGTCACCGCCACCCAGAAGACTGTTGATGGTCCTTCTGGAAAGCTGTGGAGGGATGGACGTGGTGCCAGCCAGAACATCATCCCTGCCTCCACCGGAGCAGCCAAGGCTGTCGGCAAGGTCATCCCCGAGCTGAACGGGTCAGTACCACAACCTCTAAATAACTAATAACAACCAGTAAAACAAGACACAATTATAATACGTGTATCACAAGTTCACAACCTCTAACTGACCACCAGTAAACACTATTACAATACAGCTGTACATTCACTTGTAACACACCCTCTTAACTAGACACCAGTAAAACACTAGTATAATCACTAACCAGTTACACATTTATAACACTAGTCAGCCATTACTACAGTTCAGTAAACAGTAAAATGTATAGCAATGAAACAGACATTTGTCTAAAACTGTTGTTTATTATGTCTGTATATCAAACTGTAGAGGAGTAAGTTTAACTTTGACCTTATGCTGCTGTCACCCCCTCTTCTTCCTCACAGCAAGATCACTGGCATGGCCTTCCGTGTCCCCACCCCCAACGTCTCAGTGGTGGACCTGACCGTCCGTCTGGAGAAGCCTGTGAGTAGCCCCTCCCCCCGCCTTACCAAACTGCCAATACACATCGTGTCTGAGTGTCAAAGCAAAAAGATAACTGTCCTAGGACCAGTTGTTAGACAGTGACCACCTAGTTAAATAAAGATCGCAGTAAAGCCCATTGTTGGGAAGACAATACATTAGTTGGCGTTGTATATTTAGCAACAATGGAACAATAAGACAACCCACCTCTTGTTTCCTTGAACCACAGGCCAGCTACGACGCCATCAAGAAGGTTGTCAAGGCTGCTGCCGATGGACCCATGAAGGGAATTCTCGGCTACACGGAGCAACAGGTTGTCTCTTCAGACTTCAACGGCGACACCCACTCCTCCATCTTTGATGCCGGCGCTGGCATTGCTCTGAACGACCACTTCGTCAAGCTGGTCACATGGTACGCATTCATCCTCTGCAAATATACACTCGTATCCACACACACATTCTTGGTGAGTGAAGAAACCTGACTGTCTCTCCTCTCTCCCTAGGTATGACAATGAGTTCGGCTACAGCAACCGTGTCATTGACCTGATGGCTCACATGGCCACCAAGGAGTAAAGCAACCAACCAAACGCTACCGAACTACGTCATGTGACACATATTTCCCATTCGATTGGACGATCGCCCTTGCCTGAGAAAGTTACCCGCAAAAAAAAAATGCCAATCACAACTATATATTTTATTTTTGTATTGTGAAAGGTGAGATGGAATCTGGGTGTGACGAGATTTTCTGTTGAACTTGCTTCATTCAGAAGCGGAATAAAAGTCCTCTGTAAATATGGCTTCCTCTGTTTTAATTTAGTGTTAATGGGGAAGGAGAAACCCATAAAGAATTCCTTTGTTATTTCTACCACACTAAGAAACCTGACTTAATAGATCACTCATACACAATGGGAAACACTATACAACTCAAATAGTAAACCAATTCAATTATTCCTGACCCTGGATGCATAGGAGTAGTTTAGGTACAGTATCAATACAATGAGGTTTATCTGTAAACTACATATCTATCTGGATGCTCTTACACTCTGCTTGCATATCTGAGCCGTTTACTCTTGTAAGAATCCATGCATTTGACAGATCGTAACTATGATTTCAAACACCCAAGACACTTTTTATAACCTTGTCACTTCCTCTGCCAGTTCACTCTTCTCAAATCAAAGTTTATTGGATGTGTACACAGTTTTGCAGTGAAAATGCTTATTTCTAGTTTCAATCGTGTAATACAATACACACAGAATCCTACAACTACATTTTGCCCAATCACTTTCCAAACCATCAGCTTTAAATTTTCTAACTAGTTAGTTTCAGAGTTTGTTTGGTATTCCTCCTGAGTAACTCACTTGTAGAATAACATAATCTGTACAGTGTAGAAGTATTAGGCCTGGCTTAAGGTATATTCATGGGGGTGAAATTCTGTTCAGATAAATCAAGACTTAAAAACAACATGAACAAAATCTAATTTGATCCCAGAGGACTGAAAGGGTTTCGATATATAAGCTGGGCAACAGCTTTTCACATCTTAATCATCAGAATCCAGAGCCCACGCAGATGGCTGAATGGGTTTACTTTGTTTCAACACAGATCTGTCATCCATCAGGATCAACCTTTCTGATCAAGTCAGTCAGTGATCTAACTCTCTATGACTGTTTCCATTACGGAGCTGTGGAGACAGACTGAATGCAAAGTGTATTAGCATAGCAACCCCAGGGTCACACCAGAGAGGAGAGGATACACAGAGAGAAGAGAGGACAGAGGAGAGCATAAAGGAGAGAAGATACATAGAGAGACAAAAGGAGAGAGGACAGAGGAGAAAGGAAAGGAGAGAGGATACATAGAGAGAGGAAAGGAGAGAGGACAGAGGAGAAAGGAAAGGAGAGAGGATACATAGAGAGAGGAAAGGAGAGAGGATGCATAGAGAGAGGAAAGGAGAGAGGATACATAGAGAGAGGAAAGGAGAGATGATACATAGAGAGAGGAAAGGAGAGATGATACATAGAGAGAGGAAAGGAGAGAGGATACATAGAGAGAGGAAAGGAGAGAGGATACATAGAGAGAGGAAAGGAGAGAGGATACATAGAGAGAGGAAAGGAGAGAGGATACATAGAGAGAGGAAAGGAGAGATGATACATAGAGAGAGGATACATAGAGAGAGGAAAGGAGAGATGATACATAGAGAGAGGAAAGGAGAGAGGATACATAGAGAGAGGAAAGGAGAGAGGATACATAGAGAGAGGAAAGGACAGAGGATACAGAGAGAGGAAAGGGTAGAGGATACATAGAGAGAGGATACATAGAGAGAGCACAGAGGAGAGATGAAACGATACAGGATACATGGAGAGGAAATGAGAGAGCAGAGAGGAAAGGAGAGAGCAGAGAGGAAAGGAGAGAGGAAAGGTGAGAGGAATGGAGAGAGGAAAGAAAAGAGAGGAGAGGATACACATGAAGAATCACAGCATGGAACATTCCATACCTGTTGCTCCCAATAATTACCTACACAACAAATCAAATGAGTCTTATGAACAGCACCCTGCACCCCACTGGCCAGCCAGCCAGCAACCATGTCGATTCAGCTAGAGCATTTATTCACTTTGGATTGGTTCCCCGATGCTTCCAAAGCCGCATAGTGGGTTGAGGGGTTATACCCCAAAGTGGACAGTGAGCTGGTCTACATGCCAATAATGCTGAAACAATATTTTCAGTGTGTGTTTAATGACTACCCACTGTGATAATACTGCTGTACCATAAGAGAGTATATCATATAGCAAACTAAAGCTATCTCTCTCTCCCTCCTCCTCTCCCCTGTTTCTGCCACAGATATCCATCTCTCTCTCTTTATCCCTCTGTTGTCTCTTCTTTCTCTGCTTCCTCATCAACTCTGTCTCTATACTTCTATCTTTCTCTCTCTCCCTGTCGCTTAAAACCTCCTATCTCCCCGCTCCTCTCCTCTCTTCTTCTCCAGGTGTAGTGTCAGTGGTTGGGAATGGCATAGTGCTGTTGGTTTACTGTAGAAAGAAAAAGAATCTCTGACCACCAGAACTCATGACTATTAACCTGGCCGTCTGTGATTTTGGATACAGCCTCTTGGGGGCGCCATGCCTCATAATTTCCAGGTGAGCGATTCCTGTCGACCAATGTTCAATCCCCCATACTGACAGTATGAATATCAAACTAGACAGAATGATATGATGCAGATGTCTTTTATCCAGATCAATTGACAGTTAACACTCACATCCCATGAATCAGACAAAGTGCTTAGTGTTCCAACGACCAATGAACATTATCAGGTCATTAACTCCTCCTCTGGTCCACCAGTGTGTCCCATGGCTGGGTGTTTGGGGAAGCAGGGTGCCTGTGGTACGGGTTGCAGGGCTTTGTTTTTGGGATCGGCTCCCTCATCACCACCTGTCTCATCTCTCTGGACCGCTGCCTCAAGATCTGCAGCTTCAGATACAGTCAGTGGGATTTCCTTCGTTTCTTTTGACATACTTTCCCTTGGGAAGACAATGACAAAGTGTTGTTGAATCCAAAAAACATTTAACTTACCTAGGCTACATTTATCCTTCATCCTTATTTCATATTTTTCCAAACATTTCAAAACATGGAATACATGTCTGATACTCAGTTGAGAGAACAAAAGGATGTTGTTGACCCCTTTTAGTGGCCTCATTGACTTCCTGGTTTTCCCTGAGGCTTTCATCAGTGGGTCAGAGCATAAATAAGGCCCTTGCTTTGAATATGCCCTTTATACTGAGCATGTCAGATGATTGATTTTGAACAGAATATTGAACAGAACCTCTGCATTTAATGATCTAATCTAAACATACTTTTATATATATAGTGTATGTGGACACCCCTTCAAATTAGTGGATTCGGCTATTTTAGCCACACCCGTAAATAAAATCGAACACACAGTCATGCAATCTCCATAGACAAACATGGGCAGTAGAATGGCCCGTACTGAAGAGCTCAGTGACATTCAACGTGGCACCGTCATCGGATGCCACCTTTCCAACAAGTCAGTTCATCAAATGTCTGTCCTGCTAGAGCTGACCAGGTCAACTGTAAGTGCTGTTACTGTGAAGTGGAAACGTCTAGGAGCAACAACAGCTCAGCCGCGAAGTGGTAGGCCGAGGCTGCACAAGCTCACAGAACGGGACCGCCAACTGCTGAAGCATGTAGCGCTTGTCCGTCTGTCCTCAGTTGCAACACTCACTACCAAGTTCCAAACTGCCTCTGGAGGCAAAGTCAGAGCATTAACTGTTTGTCTGGAGCTTCATGAAATGGGTTTCCATGGCCAAGCGTTGGCTGGAGTGGTGTAAAGCTCACCGCCATTGGACTCTGGAGCAGTGTAAACGCGTTCTCTGGAGTCATGAATCACGCTTCACCACCTGGCAGTCCAACGGACGAATCTGGGTTTGGTGGATGCCAGGAGAACGCTACCTGCCTGAATGCATAGTGCCAACTGTAAAGTTTGGTGGATGAATAATGGTCTGGGGCTTTTTTTCATGGTTTGGGCTAGGCCCTTTAGCTCCACTAAAGATAATTCTTTACGCTACAGCATACAACGATATTCTAGACGATTCTGGGCTTCAAAATATGTGGCAACAGTTTGGGGAAGGCCCTTTCCTGTTTCAGCATGACAATGACACCATGCACAAAGCGAGGTCCATACAGAAATGGTTTGTCAAAATTGGTGTGGAAGAACATGACTGACCTGCACTGAGCCCTGACCTCAACTCCATGGAACACCTTTGGAATGAATTGGAACGCCGACTGCGAGCCAGGCATAATCGCCCAACATCAGTTCCTGTCCACATACCTTTGGTCATGTAGTGTAGTTTATAATCTGCTTGTCTGTATGTCCAACTCTTTCTTCAAGCCCACGTTGTAGAGATACTTGGGGTCACTATTGTAAAAGCAGCTTTTGATATTTGTGATTGGTCCAGACTCCAGCTTGATCTTGTTGCTCTGTTGATCTGGAGATGACTTTTCGGGTTACGTAGATACTTCCAAATACCTGATTGTTTAGGTAACACCGGGACAACCTCAGAAGAACTCTAAGGGAGAGGTAGCAATGATGTTATTGTATTGCTGTTTAGGGGTAGTCATGCAGGTAACTATAGGAAGGGGAAGGGTAGTTGTCAGGCAGGGTTAATGTCTGGACTACCAACATGCAGCACTACATAAAGAAATGAAAAACAGTAAATATCACACACAACCATATAAACTACTAGCATCCATTTTCAGGGCTCATTTGCAAAAGATGCCTTAGTCTCAATGAGACCCTGTTAAAATAAAGGAAAAATACATGTATTTATTACACGCTTCATACATCTGGAGCCTTTGGATCCTATTTTGATATACTAATTACTGGTCAATCAAACAACGTGCTTCACTTTATTAATCTTAACCAATGAGAATAAATAATGGTGAAATAACATTCCTCCATCGCTCTCTACCAGGTCAGTGGATCGAGAGACGTCACATGTCCATGTCCATAGGGCTGGTGTGGTTCTACTCTCTGTTCTGGGCCTCCTTGCCTGTCTTTGGCTTCGGCAGCTACGGACCAGAACCCTTTGGGACCAGCTGCACCATCAACTGGTACTCCTGACTCTCTCTTATTAGACTCTGTTTTGATGTGTGTGTGTGTGTGTGTGCGTGATTGTCTGCAGTTATAAAAGCATTCATCTCATTCAGCAGCAGCAATTCAGCCTGGGTACGAGGTTATAAAAGTATGTATAAATATACATCTTCTTCTTCCTCTTTTCTTTGAGGTGGGGGATGAGGTCATCTTTGATCGACAGGCTCTACATCTTGCTGATCCTGATCATGTGCTTTTTTCTCCCCACACTGACCATCGTCGCCTCCTACGTGACCATTCTGCTGACGGTGAGAGAAACTGCACCCAGCTGGCACAAAATGGCTGATTCAGTAGGAGAGAGTCCAGGGAACTCAACTCAGACTCTGCAAAAAACAGCATACCATGTAACTCATTGATTAATGGAATCAATTGTCCTGGCATATTCTGAGTGGGGCACACTATAACGTATGGAATGCATGGTGCGTACAGTCCAGCAAGCATGATCTATTACCGTGATGGTGGACTCAATAGCTGTAGCCAACTGGTGGTCTAGCGAGCGCGGCCCTTGTGTATTTGTTTGTGTTTACTGACATGTCTCTCTGTGTAGGTTTACTGTTCTAGTCGCGCTCTGGCATCTATTCCCTCCTCAACTATCACTCACACCAGCAAAGACCTGAGACTCACAAAGGTACCTTCATGTACATACTACCTCAATAAGCCTGACTAACAGGTGTCTGTATATAGCCTTGCTACTCTTTTTTCAAATGTCTTTTTACTGTTGTATTCGACGCCCGTGACAAATAAACTTTGATTTGATTTGGTATGTGGAAAACAGACTATGTTAGAAGAAGCTTAGTTACTGGCTTGAAATTAAAGATGTCATAACATCTGCTTTATTCCAATGTTATTAACCTTTGTAATAACATTGTAACAAGTGTGTAAGTACAGACAGTACAGTATATCTTTCTGTTGTTTCATCTACTGTCTGTCTGTCCCAGATAGCAGCTGTGGTGTGCTCCACCTTCCTCTTATCCTGGACTCCCTATGCCATTGTCTCCCTCTACTCTGCCTTGGCCCCCAAGGAGGAGCATTGGTCCGGGGAGGCCATGCAGGGAGGAGGCCCCTCCATGGGGACTGGAGGATCCACCGGGATGGCCTCAGCCTTACCAAACATCCCCAACATTATGGGTCTCCTCAATTGGACCTCCACGGAAAACTACGGAAGCAACTACGGAAGCGTCTACTACGACCCTGGAGAATCCTTGCGGGACGTGACCAACCCAGATCCCTACTTCTATTCTGGCTTAGGCCATAGTCTGTCTGCTGCTTCCACCCGCAGTTCAGCCCCAAGCCAGGAGGGGGAGTCAGAGACAGGGAGCAACCGGCCGGTGTCCTGCCTGCCACCTATGGTGTCTCTGATACCAGCAATGTTTGCCAAGTCTCACTGCATGATTAACCCTTTCATCTACCAGATCATGAACAAGGAGTTCAGAGAGGACGTGTACGACATACTGTTTGGGATCAGAACGGGGAGAGGAGGAGAATGCAGGGAAGAGCAGGGAGCTACTCTGACAGTAAGGAGTCTTTCATAGTTACAGGTGTGGACTGGACAGGTGCAGAATGACTGATAACTCTCTCTATTTCTCTCCTCAGCCACAAAGGCAGAGTCTCCTACTGCCACAGCTGGCGAGGGAGGAACAACCCCAAGGCCATGCCCATGGTGGAGTTGGGGAAGAAAGAGAGGGCTGGCGACACCATCTCGGTGGGGTGGGACGCCCTGGGCGTGGCCTCGCTGGACACACAGGTCAACATGGACGGGCAGAGTCTGAGTGAAGCAGGGAGAGAGACAGAGAGAGCTGGGGGGGTTCCACCTCTAGTAGTCTGCTGACCGAGTGATAGAGGGAGATAGATAAGAGAGATGTTGAGAGGGTGGAGATGTTTAGGAGCAGAGACATCTTTAAAAACAGCTTTCAAATAAAACATGTTTTGTGCAAGGACAACCAGAGTATTGTCTTTGTCAACACTGTCCTAATAGGCCTGTGTGTGGATTATGGTTCAAATGATAGTTTTACACAATAGAATAGTGTGTACAATTGTATGCATGTATTTTGTAACAAAATTAAATCGAGCCAAGTGAGAAAATAACAATAAAATGACATTCACAAGTGGAAATGTTCCTGATAAAACCTCCCCAAGTTGTGAACTCGGTGTTTAGGAGGTCTCATTGAACTGTTCATAGCCTAATGGATACAAATGTTAAAAGAAAACCAGCTACTTGTGTATTTACGGTAGCTTCCCTGCTCTCCAAATCCCGCAGCACTTGTTGTGTCTTGTGGTCATTTTGGAGCCAGATAAGCGTTGACGGAAGACACTGGATTTATGTTTAATACATTAGTGATTTGCAGGATTTAACAGTACTTTCTCTCATATAGCCTATATACCAAAACATTACTTTTCTGAAATACATTTGAGTGTTGTCGCCTGCGCATAGCCGTCGGACTGGCCTATTGGGCATTGTTTTTGGGGGCGACTGTTATCCAGCATAATAGCGAGACAGAGGAAGAGAGAAGGGCACTTATTCCACGAGCCTCTTTAGCCCGAACGGACATAAATCGAGAATAACATTCGTAATTACAACCAGATAAAGGTAGAGAGTCACGGATACGTCTGGTATCCAACAACAAGTCAACCTTCAGCCTATCATTATTTTATTTTGGTGATCTTATACCGAGAAAATTACCGTCCGTGTTCATGCCAGATCTGCAGCGCTTTAGTTTTCCATACCATAGTATGAATCCTTTGTTAGAGGCGAACTCGCTTCTCCAACATCAACAGCAGCAGAACCAAGGAGGACAGAGTCATCCGGATTCCCCCTCAGGCCTTCTGCCCGAATCCGTCTTCGGCTCGCTCGACCCGACGTCTTTCTTCCTGGGCGACCATCCCGGACTGGGCTCGGAGACTCAGCCAGGGTTCGATTTCACCACACCCTCACAAGCCTACCTGCATCTAAACCACTCTTATCACCGGTCTGTGCCCCAACCTCCTGCAGCGATGGCCCTGAGGAACGACCTGGGCTCCAATATCAGTGTCCTAAAGACTCTGAACTTACGGTTCCGATGCTTTCTGGCCAAAGTGCATGAACTTGAGCGAAGGAATAAGATTTTGGAGAAACAACTACAACAGGCGCTGGATGCGAAGAATAGCTGTGATGGGGGTTGTTCTGAAAGCGCTAGACGGGCCCATACCCAAGAAACAGGTGTACAGACCGGGTTTGTGGGAACTATCCCTCTCAGGCCCGGGTCACTCCCGTTCCAAAACACCAACAACTCCGCGAGACGACCCACTACCCTCTTCACACCTGCCCTCAACACTGTCTTCACGCTTGAGTCCAACAACAAAGCTGGAACAAACCCCACCGAGCCGAATCAGAATCCGACCATCACGGTAAGCCAATCAACCCCGACAATCGACTCTCCAGCCGGGTGCAATTCAATCACCAACGGGAAAACGGTTTTTAGTACAGGCACTGGAACCCCCACCAACCCGCCTCCCCGGTTCCTCCCCGGTACTATCTGGTCCTACAACCATACCCGCAAGCTCGGTTCTGGCGTGGAGACGCGCGTCACCAGCCCCGGTGTGTCCTGGGTCCAGCCGGACGGGGTCGGGGTCCAGATTGATACCATTACCCCGGAGATCAGAGCCCTGTACAACGTCCTGGCCAAAGTCAAGAGGGAGAGAGACGAGTACAAACGCAGGTAAAATGTGTTGATTTATTCACCAAAGTAAGGCCTAATTAACGTGTGTGTGTGTGACGGGTGTAAAGGTGCATGGGGACCTAGAGTTGTGATTAAACGTCTCTTGGTAAAAGTCAGTTGATATAACTTAGTGAAACTATAATAGGCGTACATGTAATATTTTTCTCATGCCACTTGGGTGAAGTGAAAGGCCCTGTTACAACAGATGGCCTCTGAGAGCAGCTGTGTCCTGCCTGTGTTCTGTCTATTTCTGCCACAGCCCACACCATTCTTATTGCTAGAGATGCGAAGGGCAGCTGGGGGAAATACCAAACATTATCAGACCATAACTGACTCAGAATGAAGTCGTGTAACTGAGATCCAACACAGGAAGGCTCTGTCTCAACAATCACACCAATGCTTTTGAAGTTCAAAGATTTTGAACTCTTGAGTTTGCCACTAGCTTGTGGACACCAGACCTAGGTCGAATATATATGAGGTATGCTTGATTTATCTCTTTGTACTTTTGGGATTACTGTGTTGATTTTGTACTTTTGGGATTATTCCATTGGAACCAGGCAAACTATATATAAATCAAGCACAGCTCAAGTATTGAAGATTTGACTTATGGTTTGTCTTGGGGAAGGAATATCTACTTAGTGCCCCTTTAGAAAAAAAGGGTAATGGGCCAAACACAGTGACAGGAATCTGATGCAGAGACCATAGTGCACCTCTGCACGTTTGAAATGGCTGCAGGTTGTATTCTATGACAGAACTAGAACCCGGACCGCTGATTTGTGGCACTATTAACAGCAGGGCTGTGGCTTTGATTCACACTGCACAGGTCACATAGACATGGTCTATACTGAAGGTATGACCATATGTTGATTTGGATAAACGTATCTCAGCGAAAATGCCATACCCAATGAATGTAAGGTGATAGACAAGCATGTATGTCCCATTAGGAAGGCTGGGTAGGGTCAGGGATTGGGTTGTGATCGGGAGGACCTGGGACAAGTGTGTGTTTGTGGCTGTTTTGTTTGTTTATTGTGATTTCATGAGGCATGTGACCTTACTGCCACCTCCAAGTGAGTCAAGTCCAGGCTTGTTTCACCTTCAGACATCCATATATCTGATAGCATCTGTACTGCACAGTCATTGATGTGATTTAGGCCTCCAGTGTAGTGAAAGAATGTTATCTCTGTCATGAGTCTGTTGTTGTAGTAATGCAGTTAAATCTACCTGCAGGCAACATGTAGAGAGAGGGAAACCCACAGGACTATTAATTCACTTCAAGAAGGTAGTTTCAGTATAAGATACACCCCCTTCCCTCCCTCTCCTCCACTCTTCCCCTGCCCTGTCCCTTGTTCTCTCCATCTATCCATTCATATTGCTATTCATTGTTCCCGCTCTCTCATTGGCTAGATCTCTCATACCCTTCCAGTGGTGGAAAAAGTACCCAATTGTCATACTTGATTTAAAGTAAAGATACCTTAATAGAAAATTACTCAAGTAAAAGTCACCCAGTA
Organism: Oncorhynchus gorbuscha; assembly: GCF_021184085.1. Classification (NCBI taxonomy): domain Eukaryota; kingdom Metazoa; phylum Chordata; class Actinopteri; order Salmoniformes; family Salmonidae; genus Oncorhynchus; species Oncorhynchus gorbuscha. Next base: position 6,956,797 of record NC_060191.1, read on the forward strand.
AAATACTACTCGAGTAAAAGTTTAAAAAAAAAGTTTTTAAATGTACTTAACTATCAAAAATAAAAGTATAAATAATTAACAATTCCTTATATGGCACACTTGTTCATGTTTTTCAAATTTACAGATAGCCAGGGGCACACTCCAACACTCAGATATCATTCAGAAACCAAGTATTTGTGTTCAGTGAGTCTGCCAGATCAGAGACAGTAGAGATAACCAGGGATGATCTCTTGATAAGTGCATGAATTGGACCATTATCATGGCCTGCTAAGCATTCAAAATGTAACAAGTACTTTTGGGTGTCTGAGGAAAATGTATGGAATAAAAAGTACATACATTTTGTTTAGGAATGTAGTGAAGTAAAAGTTACCCCAGAAAACTACTTAAGTAGTACTTTAAAGTATTTTTACATAAGTACTTACACCACTGTGCCCTCTTACTGTCTCCTCCCTTATTTTCCTGACCTGCTCTGTCCTGTATTGTCATCCCCCCTTCACCTGTCTCTGTCTGTGTCTGTCTGTGTCTGTCTCTGTGTCTGTCTCCCTGTCTCTCTCTGTGTCTGTCTGTCTCTCTCTGTCTGTGTCTGTCTCTCTGTCTCTCTGTGTGTCTGTCTCTCTGTCTCTGTCTGTCTCTCTCTCTCTCTGTGTCTGTCTCTCTGTCTGTGTCTGTCTGTGTCTCTGTCTCTCTCTGTGTCTCTCTCGGTGTCTGTCTCTCTGTCTCTCTCTGTGTCTGTCTGTCTATCTCTCTGTCTCTCTCTGTGTCTCTCTCTGTGTCTGTCTCTGTGTCTCTCTCTGTGTCTGTCTCTCTGTCTGTCTCTCTCTGTGTCTGTGTCTCTCTGTGTCTGTCTCTCTGTCTGTGTCTCTGTCTCTCTGTCTGTGTCTCTGTCTCTCTCTGTGTCTGTCTCTCTGTCTCTCTCTGTGTCTGTCTGTCTATCTCTGTGTCTGTCTCTGTGTCTGTCTCTGTGTCTCTCTCTGTGTCTGTCTTTCTGTCTGTCTCTCTCTGTGTCTGTGTCTCTCTGTGTCTGTGTCTCTCTGTGTTGTGTCTCTCTGTGTCTGTCTCTCTCTGTGTCTGTCTCTCTCTGTGTCTGTCTCTCTCTGTGTCTGTCTCTCTCTGTGTCTGTCTCTCTCTGTGTCTGTGTCTCTGTGTGTGTCTGTCTGTCTAAGGCTTTCTCTTTCTCTCTCTAATTTCAAGTAAAATGCAGCTTTATTGGCATGGGAAACATGTTTACATTGCAAAAGCAAGTGAGATAAACAGTAAACAAAAGTGAGGACATAAAACAATGTTAACAAAAATGATTAGAAATTAACAGTAAACATTGCACTCACAAAGGTTTGCCATTTTTTAAATGTGTTATACTGTTATAAGCTATGTACAGTGTTATGTGGTCCTTCTGTAGCTCAGTTGGTAGAGCATGGCGCTTGTAACGCCAGGGTAGTGGGTTCGATCCCCGGGACCACCCATACGTAGAATGTATGCACACATGACTGTAAGTCGCTTTGGATAAAAGCGTCTGCTAAATGGCATATATTATTATTATTATTATTATATCAATGTGCATATGGTTGTAGTATGAATAGTAGGGGAAGAAATATCAACATAAATATTAGTGGTATTTAAAATGTTATTCGTGCTGAACTTATTGCCCTTTTCTCATGGCAACGGGCCCCTTGCTGCTGTGATGGCACACTGCAGTATTTCTCCTAACAGATATGGGAGTTTGATTAGTTTTCAAATTCTTTGTGGGTCTGTGTGATCTGTGGGAAATATGTGTCTCTAATATGGTCATCCATTTGGCAGCAGGTTAGGAAGTGCAGCTCAGTTTCCACCTCATTTTGTGGGCAGTGAGCACATAGCCAGGTCTGCCTATGGGGGTCTCTGTCAATAGCAAGGCTATGCTCACTGAGTCTGTACATGTTGGGTCAGTCACAGTGGTCAGGTATTCTGCCACTGTGTACACTCTGTTTAGGGTCAGTCACAGTGGTCAGGTATTCTGCCACTGTGTACTCTCTGTTTAGGGTCAGTCACAGTGGTCAGGTATTCTGCCACTGTGTACACTCTGTTTAGGGTCAGTCACAGTGGTCAGGTATTCTGCCACTGTGTACACTCTGTTTAGGGTCAGTCACAGTGGTCAGGTATTCTGCCACTGTGTACTCTGTTTAGGGTCAGTCACAGTGGTCAGGTATTCTGCCACTGTGTACTCTGTTTAGGGTCAGTCACAGTGGTCAGGTATTCTGCCACTGTGTACACTCTGTTTAGGGTCAGTCACAGTGGTCAGGTATTCTGCCACTGTGTACTCTGTTTAGGGTCAGTCACAGTGGTCAGGTATTCTGCCACTGTGTACACTCTGTTTAGGGTCAGTCACAGTGGTCAGGTATTCTGCCACTGTGTACACTCTGTTTAGGGTCAGTCACAGTGGTCAGGTATTCTGCCACTGTGTACTCTCTGTTTAGGGTCAGTCACAGTGGTCAGGTATTCTGCCACTGTGTACACTGTTTAGGGTCAGTCACAGTGGTCAGGTATTCTGCCACTGTGTACACTCTGTTTAGGGTCAGTCACAGTGGTCAGGTATTCTGCCACTGTGTGCTCTGTTTAGGGTCAGTCACAGTGGTCAGGTATTCTGCCACTGTGTACACTCTGTTTAGGGTCAGTCACAGTGGTCAGGTATTCTGCCACTGTGTACACTCTGTTTAGGGTCAGTCACAGTGGTCAGGTATTCTGCCACTGTGTACACTCTGTTTAGGGTCAGTCACAGTGGTCAGGTATTCTGCCACTGTGTACACTCTGTTTAGGGTCAGTCACAGTGGTCAGGTATTCTGCCACTGTGTACTCTGTTTAGGGTCAGTCACAGTGGTCAGGTATTCTGCCACTGTGTGCTCTGTTTAGGGTCAGTCACAGTGGTCAGGTATTCTGCCACTGTGTACACTCTGTTTAGGGACAGTCACAGTGGTCAGGTATTCTGCCACTGTGTACACTCTGTTTAGGGTCAGTCACAGTGGTCAGGTATTCTGCCACTGTGTACTCTCTGTTTAGGGTCAGTCACAGTGGTCAGGTATTCTGCCACTGTGTACTCTCTGTTTAGGGTCAGTCACAGTGGTCAGGTATTCTGCCACTGTGTACACTCTGTTTAGGACCAAATAGCATTCCATTTTATTTTATTTTTTTGGTTGATTCTTTCCAGTGTCAAATAGTTATCTTTTTGTGTTCTCTTATTTGGTTGGGTCTAATTGTGTTTCTATACTGGGGCTCTGTGGGGTCTGTTTGTGTTTGTGAAAAGAGCCACAGAACCAGCTGGCTGAGGGGACTCTTCTCTAGGTTCATCTCTCTGTAGGTAAGGGCTTTGTGGTGGAATGTGTGGGCATCGTTTCCTTTGAGGTGTTTGTAGAATTTAACAGCTCTTTTCCGCACTTTGATAACTAGCAGGTGTAGTCAGAATTCTGTTCTGCATGCATTGTTTGGTGTTTTGTGTTGTACACAGTATATTTTCTCAGAATTCTGCATGCAGAGTCTCAATTGGGTGTTTGTCCCGTTTGGTATTTTTTTGCTCTTGGTTCTTTGTTAAACGACTGAAAAGGTTGGAGAAGTGTTTTATCCATACATCTCCATTTTGGATAGATAGCTCTTTGTGTTGTTTGTTTAGTGTGTTCCAATTTTCCCAGAAGTGATTTGATTCTATGGATTCTTCAATCACATTGAGCTGATTTCTGAAATGCTGTTCCTTATTTTTTCTTAGTGTATTTCTGTATTATTTTAGTGTTTCGCCATCGTGAAGGCGGAAGCTAAGGTTTTCTGGGTCTCTGTTTTTGGTTGGATAGGTTTCTCAATTTCTTTCTTAGGTTTTTGCGTTCTTCATCATGCTCTGTTCAAGAAGATGGTGATTTTGCTGTGATCTGATAGGGGTGTCAGTGGGATGACTGTGATCGTTCCGAGAGACACTGGGTTGAGGTCGGTGATAAGGTAGTCTACAGTACTACTGCCAAGAGATGAGCTGTTGGTGTACCTACCGTAGGAGTCCCCTCGAAGCCTACCATTGACTATGTCTAGACCCAGCATGCAACAGAGTTGTAGGAGTTGTGACTCGTTTTTGTTGGATGTTTTGTCATACTTGTGTCTAGGGGGCATATTGGGGAGGGAATGCTGTCACCTCCAAGTAGGTGTTTGTCTCCATGTCTGCTAAGAGTGTCGGTTCTGGCTTTAGGTCGCCACAGACTAGGACATGTCTCTGGGCCTGGAAATGGTTGATCTCCCCCTCTAGGATGGAGAAGGTGTCATCATTAATGTGTGGGGAGATATAGGTACCACACAGGACTACCATTTTCTTTGAGATCATTTCCCTATTTATTTCCAACCAGATGTGAAATGTTCCTGTTTTAATGAATTGATTGGAGTGGGTTAGGTTATGTCTGATCTCCACTTCTCTCCTCTTCTCTCCATCTCTCACTCTCTCTCGCACACTCTCCACTGCCAGCTCCAGTCTCCTTTCTTCAACCCCCTTCCCCCACATCATATCTTTCTCCCTCTCTCTCTTCCTAACTGCATGCGGCCATGCGCCTTCCCCTCCACCTAGTATCTGCAATGCGGTATACTCTGCACGGCAGGCTGTGATTGCTGGAAAAGGGAGGTGGCTTCCAAAGAGAGCTCAGCTCATCTTTCCCTCGCTCTCTCCCTCACTCTCTCCCCCTCCCTCACTCTCACCTTACCCATCTATCTCAATCACAACAGTGTGCACAATGGCACAAAAAACATCTCTCTGTACACCATATAACCTCCTATTTGTTTTAAGAGCAGTTTGGTAAAGGCTCTGACATGTTGCAGTATTGTGCATTTTATGCAGCAATTCTATAAATGGCATTGCTGTGCAGTGGGGTCTGTGTGGTGTGTTGAGTCACTGAATCAGCCATCGTAGTTCTAACATGTCAACTGTACAGGCTTTCAATGAGATTACTGTTCACTAGATGGATGGTGCTGTCTGACCCTGGGTCCCAGATTCATGGACCAGAGGTTACACACACACACACACACACACACACACACACACACACACACACACACACACACACACACACACACACACACACACACACACACACACACACACACACACACACACACACACACACAGTAAATAGTTATTATTATGATGTTGCCATTTTACTGTGTAATTTACTTCACATTACTTTTTGTTGTGTAGGTGGGAGGAGGAGTACACTGTCAGAGTGGACATGCAGCAGAAGATGGAAGACCTACAGGAGGTAACACTGTGTGTGTGTGTGCCTGACCTCTCTTAATGATTGATACATAGGGGGTAAATGTATCCCCTCTTTCTGTTACACTTGTTCTCTGTTGATTTGCAGGGATAAGAACAAAACCATGTCAGAATATCAAACATGACAACAAGACATTTCATTGAAATGTTTAGGAGCTCAATGCTTGTAGACACAAAGGCCCTCCTCACTGATCTATACACTAACTTAGGGCGCAGGGCCAGAGGCGCAGTGTTGTGTCTGAGGTTCTGGCGGTGTTGACACATTTGACATTGCCCTGACGCATGCCAAACAACCTAATACAATTGCTTGTGTGAAACAGCTTGGTTGAATAGTGTGCAAGCCACTAACCAAATATAGTATGTTTATAAACCGCTAACATAATTGTACTGTAGGCTATGTATACATCCCTAACCTACTAGTTTGATGCTCCTCCCATGACGTTCGTCATACGTGTTACAGAAAGCAGCTGACAGTCATGATCAGACAGCCAAATGGTTAACTATTTGAGGAACGGGTGGTGCTACTTACACACATTCAGCATGATTGAATTACAGCAACAATATCAACTCCCCAAAATGGCCCCGTTGGACCCTGTCAAAGTGAGTTACTTAATCTGAAAGTCATTTGTACGTCCTACTTCCAAATTGTATTGGTCACATACTAGAGGTCGACCGATTTATGATTTTTCAACGCCGATACCGATTATTGGAGGACCCCAAAAAATGTAACAAATGTATTTGTAATAATGACAATTACAACAATACTGAATTAACACTTATTTTAACTTAATATAATACATCAATAAAATCAATTTAGCCTCAAGTAGATAATGAAACCTGTTCAATTTGGTTTAAATAATGCAAAAACAAAGTGTTGGAGAAGAATGTAAAAGTGCAATATGTGCTATGTAAGAAAGCTAACGTTTCAGTTCCTTGCTCAGGACATATGAAAGCTGGTGGTTCCTTTTAACATGAGTCTTCAATATTCCCAGGTAAGAAGTTTTAGGTTGTAGTTATTATAGGACTATTTCCCTCTATACCATTTGTATTTCATTAACCTTTGACTATTGGATGTTCTTACAGGCACTTTAGTATTGTCAGTGTAACAGTATAGCTTCCGTCCCCCTCCTCGCTGGGCTCGAACCAGCAACACAACAATAACAGCCACCACATCGAAGCGGCGTTACCCATGCAGAGCAAGGGAAACAACCACCCCAAGGCTCAGAGCGAGTGAAGTTTGAAACGCTATTAGCGCGCGCTAACTAGCCAGCCATTTCACTTCGGTCACACCAGCCTCATCTCCGGAGTTGATTGGTTTGAAGTCATAAACAGCGCAATGCTTGACGCACAACGAAAACCTGCTGGCAAAACGCACGAAAGTGCTGTTTGAATGAATGTTTATGCGCCTGCTTCTGCCTACCACCGCTCAGTCAGATACTTAGTTAGATACTTGTATGCTTAGATTAAATGCAACACAGGACACACTAGATAATATCTAGTAATATCATCAACCATGTGTAGTTAACTAGTGATTATGATTGATTGTTTGTTATAAGATAAGTTTAATGCTAGCTAGCAACATACCTTGGCTTGCTGCATTTGCATAACAGGCAGTCTCCTTGTGGAGTGAAACGAGAAAGAGGCAGGTTGTTATTGCCTTGGACTAGTTAACTGTAAGGTTGCAAGATTGAATCCCCCGAAATGACAATGTGAAAATCTGTCTGTCTACCCCTGAACAGGCAGTTAACCCACCGTTCCTAGGCGTCATTGAAAATAAGAATATGTTCTTAACTGACTTGTCTTGTTAAATAAAGATTAAATAAAGGTGTAAAAAAAAAATGCCGCCCAAAAATATCGATTTCCGATTATGAAAACTTGAAATCGGCCCCTAATTAATCGGCCATTCCGATTAACCAGTTTACCTCTATCACATACGCATTAAGCAGGTGTTATTGTGGGTGTAGCGAAATGCTTGTATTCCTAGCTCCAACAGTGCAGTAATATCTAACAATTCACACAAATCTAAAATAAAAGAATGGAGTTATGAAAATATACACTACCGGTCAAAAGTTTAAGAACACCTACTCAATCAAGGGTTTTTCTTTATTTTTACTATTTTCTACATTGTTGAATAGTAGTGAAGACATCAAAACTATGAAATAACACATATCGAATCATGTAGTAACAAAAAAAGTGTTAAACAAATCAAAATATATTTTAAATAGCCATCCTTTGCCTTGATGACAGCTTTGCACACTCTTGGTGAGGCAAAGAGTCACCAGACATCAACGGCAACAACGTTGCCTATGGGCGCAAAACGACCTTCACTGGACCAGACAGGACTGGCAAAAAGTGCTCTTAACTGACGAGTCGCTGTTTTGTCTAACCAGGAGTGATGGTCGGATTCGCGTTTATCGTCGAAGGAATGAGCAATACACCGAAGCCTGTACTCTGGAGCAGGATCGATTTGGAGGTAGAGGGTCTGGCGGTGTGTCACAGCATCATCGGACTGAGCTTGTTGTCATTGCAGGCAATCTCCATGCTGTGCGTTACAGGGAAGACATCCTCCTCCCTCATGTGGTACCCTTCCTACAGGCTCATCCGTCATGACCCTCCAGCATGACAATGGCACAAGCCATACTGCTCGTTCTGTGCATGATTTCTTGCAAGACAGAAATGTCAGTGTTTTGCCATGGCCAGCAAAGAGCCCGGATGTCAATCCCATTGAGCACGTCTGGGACCTGTTGGATCGGAGGGTGAGGGCTAGGGCCATTCCCCCCAGAATTGTCCGGGAACTTGCAGGTGCCTTGGTGGAAGAGTGGGCTAACATCGCACAGCAAGAACTGTCAAATCTGGTGCAGTCCATGAGGAGGAGATGCACTGCATTACTTAATTCAGCTGGTGGCCACACCAGTTACTGACTGTTACTTTTGATTTTGACCCCCCCCCTTTGTTCAGGGACACATTATTACATTTCTGTTAGTCACATGTCTGTGGAACTTGTTCAGTTTATGTCTCAGTTGTTGAACTGGAAGGCCAAAAAGATAATCAAGGACATCAACCACCCGAGCCACTGCCTGTTCACCCCGCTATCATTCTGACCTCGCCTTCTGGATGACAGTGGGGTGAACAGGCCGTGGCTCGGGTGGTTGATGTCCTTGAAGTGCGGGCAGTGAGCGTCGGTGGCACGACGTGGCTGGTTTTCCCTTTGTATTCCGTGATTGTCTGTAGACCTTGCCACATACGTCAAGTTGCAGTAGCAGTGGTCGAGTGTTTTTTAGCAGCACGAGTACTACAGTCAATGTGTTGATAGAACTTCGGAAGCGTTTTCCTCCAATTTGCTTTGTTAAAATCCCCAGCTACAATAAATGCAGCCTCAGGATATGTGACTTATATCCGGAGTGAGCCTTGATTCCGTGAAACAGAGTATGTTACAGTCCCTGATGTCTCTCTGGAGGAGATCCTTGCCCTGAGCTTGTCTACTTTATTGTCCAGAGACTAAACATTAGCGAGTAATATACTCGAAAGTGGTGGATGGTGTGTACGCCTCCTCAGTCAGACTAGAAGTCTACTCTTCTCCGCCCGCGGCGTCTTGTAGCAGCCCCTGGGATAAGATCAATTGTCCTGGGGGGTTACAAACAAAGGATCCAATTCAGGAAAGTCGTATTCCTGGTCGTAAATGCTGGTGAGTTACCGCCACTCTGATATTCAAAAGTTCTTTCCATTTGTAAGAAATAACACCAAAAAAACAAATGACTGCAATGTTGCTTCGGAGCTAGAAGCAGAGCTGCCATGTCTGTCGGCGCCATCTTGCCATCAGTAAGCATATGCTGAGCCAGGTGGGGCTCTGGTTTCTCACGTTTGTTGTGTGTGTGTGGATGTGTGAGGATGCAACTGCAGGGGACACCTATCTAACCCAGTTAGACCGGCTCTGTTGAGCCAACAGGAGACCACATTGCGTGCAGCAAAGTCCCACTTTACACTAAACTATCCATGCAGAACAATGTACAAGATCCAGAAAGAAACACTCGGCACAGACACAATCAACTTTTATGTCAAGACATATCTTAGGAAGAAGTTCTGCAAAATATTATGGCTAGTAGTTTACGGAATCAAATACTTCAGAGAAAAGAGGGAGAAGGCAGCAGGGGAGCCTAGTGGTTAGAGCGTTGAACTAGTAACAGGAAGGTTGCAAGTTCAAATCCCCGAGCTGACAAGGTACAAATCAGTGATTCTGCCCCTGAACAGGCAGTTAACCCACTGTTCCTAGACTGTCATTGAAAATAAGAATTTGTTCTTAACCGACTTGCCTAGTTAAATAAAGGTAAAATAAAAAATAAAAATTAGATCAACAATATGATCCAAGGCACTTGTGAGATTAAGTAGGCAGGGTTGTCAATGTATAATCTGTTTATGTACTGTATGTTTGTGTGTTGTACTTTGGATTTGTAGTAAGATTTAGGGTAAGAACATCTATCCTTACACTGTAAAGAATATATAATCATCATGGACAGATTATAGTGTTGTACTTTGGATTTAAAGTGCATTTGAGTCAAGATTTATAAAGACAAGATATGATGTTTTACTGTTTGGCCCTACCCTGAGTTGGTCAATATAGAATGTTTTACTGTTTGGCCCTACCCTGAGATGGTCAATATAGAATGTTTTACTGTTTGGCCCTACCCTGAGATGGTCAATATAGAATGTTTTACTGTTTGGCCCTACCCTGAGATGGTCAATATAGAATGTTTTACTGTTTGGCCCTACCCTGAGATGGTCAATATAGAATGTTTTACTGTTTGGCCCTACCCTGAGATGGTCAATATAGAATGTTTTACTGTTTGGCCCTACCCTGAGTTGGTCAATATAGAATGTTTTACTGTTTGGCCCTACCCTGAGTTGGTCAATATAGAATGTTTTACTGTTTGGCCCTACCCTGAGATGGTCAATATAGAATGTTTTACTGTTTGGCCCTACCCTGAGTTGGTCAATATATAATGTTTTACTGTTTGGCCCTACCCTGAGTTGGTCAATATAGAATGTTTTACGGTTTGGCCCTTGAAAATAAAAGCGAGCCGCACACTCTTGGAGCTCAGATGCAAAAATGTAATACCAACGTTTCGACAGCCAAGCTGTCTTCATCAGGGTATAATCACAAACACTGCGGGATGACTCGTTTATATAGTGTCAAAAGACACAGGTGTCTGTAATCATGGCCAGGAGTGGACTAATATCATTGGTTAATAATCAAATGTTAAAATGTCATACAAAGAACAGTATACAAACAAATGGATAGCATACGATCATAGATTAATTTGACTATACAAGTTTACACACAATTACAATGGCAGTCACAATAATCACAAGAATGGCTTCAGATCAAAGTCTACGTTGAGACCGAAGGGCGCAAGGGTCTTTAAATTAAAGATCCAGGCAGCCTCTCGTTTTAACAATAAATTATCAAGGTCACCCCCTCTCCTAGGGAGGGTGACATGTTCGATGCCAATATAACGCAGAGACGAAATCGAGTGGCCTGCCTCCAAGAAGTGGGCCGCAACTGGATAAGTAAAGTTTTTACACCTAATGGTGCTACGATGCTCTGAGATACGTACTTTTAATTCGCGCTTTGTTTTACCGACATAATTTTTAACACAAGGACAAGTTGTAAGATAAATAACTGCCTTAGTGGAGCACGTAATAACACCTTTTATTGGGATCGATTTCCCTGTTTGTGGGTGTTTGAAGGATCTACATTTATAAGTGCCATTGCATTGAGCACAGCCATTACATTTGTAATTTCCATCCAGTAGGGGCGCAAATAGACGTTGTTCACGAATATCTTGGGGTGGTAAATCAGAGTTCACCAATTGGTCTCTGAGATTTCTGCCCCGCGAGAATACGACCAAGGGAAGGTCCGAAAACACATTACCGAGACTATCATCGGATTTTAAGATGTGCCAATGTTTGTGAACAATTCCCTTAATTTGTTCAGAGCACTTTGAATAGCGGGTAGTTAGAACGCAAGAATGCGTCTTTTTGCGAGACTGACCTTGAAAAAGGTCATGTTTTGTTTTGAATTTTCTCAATGGCAATATTAATCTGATCATTCTTGTAGCCCCTCTCCTTGAACTTTCTTTGCGTCTCAGCCATATTTCTGTCGAAATGCAATGGCACTTATAAATGTAGATCCTTCAAACACCCACAAACAGGGAAATCGATCCCAATAAAAGGTGTTATTACGTGCTCCACTAAGGCAGTTATTTATCTTATAACTTGTCCTTGTGGTAAAAATTATGTAGCTAAAACAAAGCGCAAATTAAAAGTACGTATCTCATGATTATGTGTGTGTTTTGTTTGTAGGACCTCCAGGAGAGCGAGGGCTGTCAGGATGAGTTGGCTGTCAGAGTGCAGCAGCTGAAGTCTGAACTGGTGCTCTTCAAAGGCCTCATGAGCAACGTGAGTCTACATCCACAAAGTTCCTCTCAATATGCACCTTCTCTTATCCAATCCAATTGTATTGGTCACATACACATGGTTAGCAGATGTTATTGCGAGTGTAGAGAAATGCTTATGCTTCTAGATCCGACAGTGCAGCAGTATCTAACAGGTCATATCTAACAATTCCACAACAAAACCTAATACACACAGTCTAGTAAAGTAATGGGATGAGAATACATAAGTATAAAATATATGGATGAGCAGTGACAGAGTGGCTAAGATGCAATAGATAGTAAAGAATAGATAGTGAAGGATAGAATATATACAGATGAGATGAGTAATGCGAGATGTAAACATTATTAAAGTTGCATTATTAAAGTGACTAGTGTTCCATTTATTAAAGTGGCCAATGAAGTCTGTAGGTAGACAGCCGCCTGTTTGGCTGGTGGCTGTTTAATAATCTGATGACCTTGAGATTGAAAAACAGCTTCTATCTCTCTGTCCCAGCTTTGATGCACCTGTACTGATCTCTCCTTCTGGATGGAAGCGGGGTGAACAAGTAGAGGCTCAGGTGGTTATTGTCCTTGATGATCTTTTTGCCTTCCTGTGACATCGGGTGTTGTAGGTGTCCTGGAGGGCAGGTAGTTTGCCCCCGGTGATGCGTTGTGCAGACCGCATCACCCAGATGTGATTTTGCAGTGTGATGGTAATTGCATCGTCTGTGGCCCTATTGGGGCGGTAAGAAAATGGGAGTGGGTCTAGGGTGTCAGGTAGGGTGGAGGTGATATGATCCTTGACTAGTCTCTTAGTGCACTTCATGATGACAGACGTGAGTGCTACGGGGCGATAGTCATTAAGTTCAGTTACCTTAGCCACCATTGTTCCTGTTCCCAAGAAAGCTATCTTGAAGCATGTGGTGACAGCAGACTGGGATAGGGATTGATTGAATATGCCCGTAAACACACCAGCCAGCTGGTCTGCGCATGCTCTGAGGACGCGGCTAGGGATGCCGTCTGGGCCAGCAGCCTAGCGAGTGTTAACTCATTTAAATGTTTTACTCACATCGGCCACGATCCTGATCTGACTGCACACAAATCATCTACTCATCGATGACCCTTTTCACTCTCAATATTGTCTGGTTCATTCTCCTGTCCCACTGGGTCCCCCAGTCTGGTTCTCACACTCTACACAGAGATTTCTCCTGGTCTGGTTAGGATGATAACTGTTACTAGGAGACCATAACCATCTCTCTTTCTGTGTAGAACATGTCTGATCTGGACAGTAAGATCCAGGAGAAGGCCATGAAGGTGGACATGGACATCTGTAGACGCATCGACATCACGGCTCGCCTGTGTGACTTGGCCCAGCAGAGGAACTGTGAGGATGTCATCCAGATGTATCAGGTAGTCTGTCTGTCTTTCTGTCTGACGGTGTCTGTCTGTGTCAGTCTGTCTGTGTCTCTCTCTCTGTCTATCTGTTTGTCTGTCTAAGTCTCTCTTTCCACTCCTAGGTCCCTAACACCCAGTCTGCCATCAACTGTCGCCCCCGGAAACAGACCCCACTGTCCGTCAACAGTAGTGAGGGTGATGAGACTATCAGCACCTCGGAGAGCGATGGGGGCCTGCCCAGAGAGGAGGAACTCTGTGGCTCGTCAGCCAATCAGATCAATGAGGAAATGCAGAGGATGCTCAACCAGCTGTGAGGACTGGTGTTTGTTACATGTATAGTTTCTCTTATCAGGCTTCTACAGGTACAACCAGCTTCTACACTGTCTATACTCTACCATAGTAAAGGTATTAGACTGATAAGAAGGAAGCTTCCATGTGCATTTTCTCCAGAGGCCAAACAAACGTTAATAAATAAACATTTGTGTGTGTTGCAGGCGGGAGTGTGAGTTTGAAGATGACTGTGACAGCTTGGCCTGGGAGGAGACAGAGGAGACTCTGCTGCTGTGGGAGGACTTCCCAGGATGCACTCTGGCTCCAGAGACCACCCACCAGCCAGGAGAGGTATGGTGCGCTTTAGAATGTTGATGTTTAGGTATTCCATAGTAACTCTATGGGGTTAACTAATGTTAGAGCCTTGGAAGTAGTACCTTCAACCTCTCATAAGTACACATTGATGACATAATGCAATACCTTTGTCCAAGTAGTTATATTGTTTTAATGATTTGTACGGATATCTTTATGCAGAGGCTACACAACATTACATAGACATTTATCAGGAGTTTCTGTATTCACAGTTACTCAGATTATAGTATTGTCAATTTGTATTTTCCAGGAAATTATTCTGAATAGAGCTAGAGCACTTCCATTTTTTTCCATTCCCCCTTCCTTCCTTCCTTCCTTCCTTCCTTCCTTCCTTCCTTCCTTCCTTCCTTCCTTCCTTCCTTCCTTCCTTCCTTCCTTCCTTCTCTCCGCTCCTTCCTTCCTTCTCTCTCTCCCTCTCAGCAGGAAGACCAGTGTCTGGAGAAGGTGATTAATGACACTGAGGACTTATTCAAATCCAGGGAGAAAGAATACCAAGAGACCATCGACCAGATTGAGGTGTGGAGGGGGGGTCTAGGGCTATGTTAATGTTTGACAGTGTGTTTCTCCCCAGTATGACTCGGCTACAGCTAAGAGTGATGTGTTTCTCCCCAGTATGACTTGGCTCCAGCTCAGAGTGATGTGTTTCTCCCCAGTATGACTCGGCTACAGCTCAGAGTGATGTGTTTCTCCCCAGTATGACTCGGCTACAGCTCAGAGTGATGTGTATCTCCTCAGTATGACTCGGCTACAGCTAAGAGTGATGTGTTTCTCCCCAGTATGACTCGGCTACAGCTAAGAGTGATGTGTTTCTACCCAGTATGACTCGGCTTCAGCTAAGAGTGATGTGTTTCTCCCCAGTATGACTTGGCTACAGCTAAGAGTGATATGAACCGTCACCTACATGAATACATGGAGATGTGTTCTATGAAGAGAGGCCTGGATGTGCAGATGGAGACCTGCAGGAGACTCATCACCCAGAGTGGGGACAGGTACACTCACTCCCTCACTCCCTGCCACCGGCATTCACTTCTCTCTCTCACGGTTTCTCTTTGGCTTACTTTTAATGACCTACAGTAGTTTACACTAATCTGTACATTTGCTTTGACCACGTTTTAAACGCATTCTTGTGCCTACTGTATACCTGTTATTGTCTAAATGATGTATTCCCCCCAAAATGGCCTTCTTTCTCTCTCCCTCTCTTTCTCTCTCTGGCTCTACCTCTCTTTCTCTCTCGCTCTTTCTCTCTCTTTCTCTCGCTCTCTTGCTCGCTCTCTTTATAGTAAGCCTGGCTCTCCTGTGGCTGTGGCTGGTGAGGAGAGCGTTGACCAGGCTGAGAAGGAAGGGACAACAGCGTCGCCTCCTCTCTCCAACTCTCCTCCCAGATCATGACCTATCAAGACCACCTCCATCACATGACCATCATTCCATCCAACCACAGCACCACTCAACTCTCCGCCGTCACTATAGCAACGCCATGTTTACATTCTAACCACTAGATTAGTATATTTTAAATTTTCTTCAAGCTATCTTCATTCACAAGCCTCAATATAGGAACGTGGCAGATCAATCTGTTTTAGCGAGGGTGTAGTGTTGTGTTTCCAACAGCTTTTAGTCCCCTCTACTGGAAAGTGGTATTACTAGCACCATGGAAGTCTGTACATAAGAACCCACTGTTTAACAGAGCAAAGGTAACGAGGTAATGGGTTGAAATACACAACTTGAATTGAGAATACCTCATAGAAACATATGAGCAATATTTGAATGAACTCATATGAGTTGTAGGCTACTCTTAAGGTAGTTGTTGGTACTACAGAAAACCATGGTAATAACTCCTATAGCATGATCCATTTCCACACAGCCATAATGATAAACACACCACACACCAATACATTCAAGTCAGGCTAGCATAGCAGATCATTCTAACAGTGTGCTGTCCTGTTGCAACATTATGAGTGTTCTTTTCAAACTCACCTAGAAGTATAACACAGTAAATATAAACCTTGGGTGTGTTCGTAAATTCACTGGAGTGCCAGAGTGCGCTCTGGGCGTTCGTAAATTCAAAGCGTTGTCAGATTGTCCGTTCGTAAATTCGGAGTGTTTCGCTCTGGTCGAAGAGTAGGGTTGATCCGAGCCTTCTGACCTCACAACGGCAGTCAAGCACCCAAGCTAACAGACTAACGTTGGCTCGCTTGCTAGCTTCTTCCAGACAAAAATGAGAGAACACCGCACTCTGACCATTTTACTCATTCTAGCAGAGCTGGTTAGGCTGTTTTTGTTATCCAGAGTGTTGGTGACTGTAACTGTGATGCTGGCAAACAATTTCATTACGCTTTTTTTGCCTACGTTTACTGACACCGGCCATATTCAATGTGTGTTGAGCGTGAGTAAATTCATCAGATGAGCGTGCTCTGAAATCGGACTAGATAGCCAGAGAAAATTTACAAAGCAAAGCCCAGTTGGCAAGAGAGAGAAACTCCAGATGAATCACTTTATTAGCAACAAAACAGAAATATAACGTTACTGTACTGTATCATAGTTATTCAAACGGACTAAAATAATATCAAATCACTAATTGTATCAAGACATCTACACTTCATTCATATGTATCAATGAAAACTAGAAAAAAAGTAAAATAGTAAACTAAACTCTTAAGATGCAGTCACTCAGATGGCGACAATGATATCCCTGTGTGTGATTCTGAACTCACATTTTGAAACAAAAGCCTGCCCGTCTCTCTGCCCTTTTGTTGACACCAGACAGGTTGTCATAGTAACATTATTTTACAGTCCTGTTTCACTTACCTGGTATTTACTAAGGAATTATTGGATAACATTGTATTCTTTCTTCAACACAACTGGTACTAAATGTTTCATAGTGGTGCTTGTTTCACTGAATCCCAAAGAACCCCAAAAGTAGTTTTATTGTAATTATAATGTAATACCATTTTACTGTGTCTAGTAAATGGCAACTATGGTGAGAAAAGTTCGCTAGAGCACATAATGATCTGGGACCAGGCTAGTCATAGGCTCTGTGTCGGCTCAATATGTGGTAGTTAGTGTGAATAGTGTAAATACTCTGTTAAAGCTGATCTGAGGTCAGCTCTGGGGCCTTGCCCTGATCTCTGTGTGTCTGTCACTGACACAGGGCATTGACACCCAAGTGTTACACCTACGAGCTGTATTGTATACTAATGTTTTGTTTAGTTTCCAGCAGCAGAGAGCAGTGGAAGGCCCTGCTACTCTGTCCTCCAGCAGGGAGATGGGTAGGCTCGGATATGAGAAGTTAGATAGGAGAGATTTGTGTATCTGTTCTGTACTCTCTATTTCTATGTGCTGTAGTCTGATCTGGTTGGTAAGGACTCAAATGCATCAGTAGTATTGTATCGGAGAGAAATGGAAGATTGATGAACAGGCTATAAAAGACAGAATGTCCACAGATGAACAAATAGACAGACCGACAGATGAATGTACAGTACGGATAGATAGATGGACAGATTAATGAATCGATGGATAGAATGATGACCTGCTGAGATAATTTATGTTTGCTACTTGAGTGTCAATGCAACTGAAAACAAGTAATCTGATTTAATTTAAAGAAATATTGCTGAAACATTGTTATAGAAGTACTAAATACTGATGCTGAAAAGCTATCTGACATGGTGCTTGATATGGCCTAACCTATTTTTGAGCTTAAAAGTTAGCCGTTATAAAGAAAGAGCAAAGCAAATATGTATATTCAATAATACAGCAGTAACAGCAGTAATAACAGTATTTAATGTAACAGAAGAATAAGAATGATATGTACAGATGTAGGATCTTAATTTGATCACTTTTGTTGCTGAGATTATTCCTGTTCTAAAAAGGCTTCTAAAGTTTGTAATTTCCACTTTGAAATTTCAGACTTGATTTTCCCTAATGAGAAATGCATCAACCCCTACAAATTTGGCCATTAATTATAATCCACGTAATAAATCACATTTCCTGTTGCTGCAGAATTTTTTCCTGCTGTAGCAAACTGGCTCAAATTAAGATTCTACATCTGTAATAATTCGAACTTGTACACATCACGAATGTAAACAATTATTGAAGGGAAACTTATTTTATTTTCTCCACTTGTCACTTCATGTTTGTAGATGTGGCAAAATAGTGAAATTGTTAGAGCTGAGGAGTAGATTTCCTCTCTGTTAATTCATCATACACTATGTTATTATACAGTAGAATGTAGATGTATAATACAATTTTGTTCCTCTTCCTTGACATTGAAATATGCATTACTTTGAGCATAAAACACTCGCTTACCTCAGATTAACAATATTTAACAACTCTTTACTTTGAGTACTAAACACTCTCTTACCTCAGATAAACAATATTTAATAACTCAATAATATAACACAAGGATTCCTTCACAAATACTATCTCTTTATCAACAACCAAATGGAGGCTTCAGTTTAGTTCATTTCATTTGTGTTTCTTTCTTTTTCTTGTTTGATGAGGAAGATGTTTAATCAGGTGCCGTCTGCTGGTCACACCTCAATATTCTAGTATTGTAGAAGGGTTTCCAAGGCTTTCTCTGAACGATTATATAGGTTGTGAAGAACAGGTTTTGGAACCATGAAAAA
Organism: Oncorhynchus gorbuscha; assembly: GCF_021184085.1. Lineage (NCBI taxonomy): Eukaryota > Metazoa > Chordata > Actinopteri > Salmoniformes > Salmonidae > Oncorhynchus > Oncorhynchus gorbuscha. The sequence continues at coordinate 6,975,146 of NC_060191.1, forward strand.
ATGATATGCATGTCTTAAGCTATGTATTGGTTATGCCATTCCTTGGGCGTTTCTCCTGACCACATGACCTCGGTCCTAGACCTGGGTGGGTATTCAACTCTTACACTACAAGATCCGGAGCCTGCTGCTTTTCTGTTCTACCTGATTTACTAATTGCACCACCTGGTGTCCCAGGTCTAAATCAGTCCCTGATTAGATGGGAACAATGAAAACATGCAGTTGACCTGGCTTTGAGGTCCAGAGTTGATTTTGAGGGTCCTGTGCTATAATGCTTGGGTTTTTTCTGCTCGGGTCATATGGCCAGTAAAACTCCTGGCCCCAGCGTTCCTGCCCTTTGGCCAGAACTGGAGATTAAAATGGAGAATAGAAGGCAGCGGAGAAATAGTGAGAATATGTTTTTCTTTGTATATTTTACTACACGCACAGAGAGACTGAGTCTCTGCAGTATGTATGCATGAGTCAGCGTGTATGTTTAGGAGAGTGTTCTAATGTCCTTGGTTTTTAAAAAGAGTTTTACTGGTTCACTTACAACATGAAGAATACAATAGTCCTAAAATGCACACTATCTTCCAGTGTCTGTCTGACAATAGACCAATTCATATCCTCTTCACAACTGAACTGAAGGCTAACGGTATAACTGAATCATTGTAAACTAGAGTGGTAGGGACCATACAGTGATGTGTTCTGCTGACTGGATTCCCATCTCTACAAATCGCCTTGAAATACTGTATATATATATAAATCAAAGATGTACAATAATCGCTCTAATATTCCAACAATAATCCACTTTCTTCATGAGTGTATGTGATTACAAAGTAAATTCTTTTTAAAAATGGCACCATAGTGTAAAAAAAAAAAGATTACTACTCAAATGCTTTAACATAATGATGGTATGATTGCTATGATATTGTATGCATTAAAGGAAACGCTATGTTGGATATATTGTATGTTTAAACACTGGCAATGCAAGGAGGTCCACAGTCAAAAATACTTAGTGTCAGGTTCCCAGATTTGGCACATAGCTGAACTTTTAACGTGGATGGAGATATTTGATTGGTCCTTAATATTTATCGTAGACCAGGAGCCAATGCTCTTGCTCTGTGAGGACCAGTGTATTCTCTGGTCCATATATTTTACCATCAACTAATTCCATCTGGCCTGAGTAAGCTAGCATGCAGGTGAATAGACTGAGTTGTCAATGAGAAGACTGTTAGCAATCACCAGGGCCTCATTTACTAAGCATCTGCACCAGTGCCATGTTTACACCTGCTCGGTTCAAAAGGGAACGAGTCATAGAACAAAAGGTCAAGGGACAAGTAAAGTCTGTTTTCTGTTTCTAGCTTTGTATCTCATCTTATAATTTCCTCCGAAAAGAGCAAGTGTAAACATTGCACTGCTTGGTAAATCAGGCCTTGGTTTTTGTTTTGGTGAGGTGTGAGTTCTGTGACACTGGACTGTCCCCTTGAACATGTGTGCTTCATCACAGAGCTCTGTGTACTGACAGAGAGTTCAACGCAGAGCTCTGTGTACTGACAGAGAGTTCAACGCAGAGCTCTGTGTACTGACAGAGAGTTCAACGCAGAGCTCTGTGTACTGACAGAGAGTTCAACGCAGAGCTCTGTGTACTGACAGAGAGTTCAACGCAGAGCTCTGTGTACTGACAGAGAGTTCAACGCAGAGCTCTGTGTACTGACAGAGAGATGGAATGAAGAATAAAAGATACACCTGAGCAATATGATTGTGTGTGTGTGTGTTTTTGTGTGGATTTGGTGAGTTCATGCTAGAAGCCCATTTGCATTGGCTGCTATGTGTGTCTGTGCTTCCTGAACTCCACCTGCCTGATAAGCTAACTTTACGAGGACAGCGAGATAAAATGTTTGTGACAAACTGTCTTTCACATCTTAAAGTATGTGTCGAAAATGATGAGACTTTGGTTCAGAAGCATTAGTCACCCTGCTGACATGCCTGTCTTGTCTGCCTGTCTGTCTCTAGCTTATAAATACATCACAACATCACTGTCAGTACACAGTGGGCGGGAGAGACAGGAAGAGAGGAAGATGTCACAGGTGAAGGAAATAATGACGCAAAGGATGGGTAGAGAAGAGCGAGACACACCTTAAAGAATAATAGTTGAAGGGGGGGGGGGGGGGGGTCGAAGTTGTAGACAACAAATACTTGGTATTTGGTGTGGTCTCTACAGTGCAAAAGATAAGACTAGATTATGTTGTGTTGGCATTTTCAACACAGGTTTCTACATTGATATATTTTGAACAGAAATGAGGCTCAAAGCCAGAAGTTAGTGCAGTCACCATCAAATTGTGATAAACTTACAGATTTTTAACATGTTGTAGCCTTGTAACATCTGGCATTATTTGTTGTGTACTTTTTAATACCTAATTAGAAATGTTACTGAATGAACTCAAATGACAAATTGTTCATGATTTAACATTGTTTACAGAATGGTGATGGAACAGTTATTTGTGGCTGTGCTAATGATGTCTGCACACCTAGCAGTCTCATATCCCCTGGTAACCATTTTGCCCCTTTTATGTCCGTTCTTAGTATTTGTTATGACCGCCTATGAAAGCTGTTAGAACCATTTGACATCTGTTACAGCATTATGACAGTAGACCTCGTGAGACTGTGTGTTCGTGTTGTGTGTCGTCAGACTACAGAGAGCTATTACATGGATGGAGGGAGACAATGCAGACTGTGTCCACCAGGTGAGAAAGAAATGCCCTCCATCATCTTACTTTTTATTTGATTTATTGTTCCCTTGTTTTTGTTCCCTCATCTCCACATCATCCTACAATCAACCATTTTGTACATTAATAGTGAGTCAGATTCTTTCAGAATGTGTGAGTGCGCATAGGCTCTTAGGAATCATGAGGAAACCAAGAGAGAGTTTCTCATGATGAGAAGTGGAGCTCTGTGCTATGACCACATCCTTCATTAGTATGCAGACTAGGCCAACAGGCTCTCGCTCTGTGCGCTCCATCTCTTCCTGTTATTCTCTGCTCTCTGCCGCTACGCTCCCCATCTTCTCACTCAGCAACAGACCGTGTACTAAAACGTTACCTGAATGTGTGTGTGCCTATGGGTCTAAAAGAGTTAGCATTATGTTCTGATATCCACTGCTTATGTAGACTACTACAGGACATTTATAAAACTTTGTATTGTTATTGTGGTGCTCTCTTATGTCTTGACTCCCCTTGTCTCTTCACTCTCTCCTCGCTCCTCTCTTTCTACCTCATTCTCTCTATCGCCCCATTTCCCTATATTTTTCCCTAACTGTATTTCCTTTACTCCATAACTGCTGTCCCATGTCTTACAGCCATCAAACCACTGGACACTTCCTGTTTCACACTGAGTATTTAAATACAGTATTCTTTGTAAGTCGCTCTGGATAAGAGCGTCTGCTAAATGACTTAAATGTAAATGTAAAAAATGTATTCCCAACATAGCTCATTCTAATATATCTACTGCTGTACATATCATTGTTAGTATATCTTGTGTAAATTCTTCCAGTGTACTGTACATACGCATAGATAGCATTCGGGTTGTTGATTGGATTCGTCCCGAGGTTCTTGAATTATTGTAAAAAAACACTTAAATTATTTGTGTACTTGTTTGCAGTGGCGGTTCTGTGGTGGGGCCAGGGGGGGCCAGTGCCCCTGTGACAACAATTTTGGACCCCCTTGTTGCCCCCCTGAAAGTGGAGTATGAAATAATTTTTACATAACAAATTTTTGCTATTGTTCTTTTTTTACATCCGTTATTAGACAGTGGCAACGATGATGATTATGAACATGGTCTTTTGCCTGCTAATGCCTGTAATGCAGTGAAGAAAATGTTGACAACAATAACGTCTAATGTAACTGGCCCCTCTAACAGTACAACTGGCCCCAGCTTGGCCCCCCCAGTTGAAATGCTCTTGTCACATTCGTCATAAGGATCGGACCAAGGCGCAGCGTGGTATGCGTACATTTAAAGAATGAACACTGAACAAACAAAATAACAAAACGACACGTGAAGCTATACAAACGAGTGCTGACAGGCAACTACACATAGACACGATGCCAAAAAACAAAAAGGGGAAATGGCTGCCTAAATATGATCCCCAATCAGAGACTATGATAAACAGCTGTCTCTGATTGAGAGCCATATCAGGCCAACGTAGAAATACAAAACCCCCTAGACCTACAACAACCCTAGACATACAAAAACCATAGACAATACAAAAACTAGTGTAACCACTCTAGTCACACCCTGACCTAACCAAAATATAAAGAAAACAGAGATATCTAAGGTCAGGGCGTGACAGGTCTAGAACCGCCACTGCTTGTTTGACATTTTACTGCGTTGTTAAGAGATAGTAACACAAGCATTTCCGCTGCACCCGCTATAACATTTGCTAAACTGTGTATGCGACCAATACACTGATTTAATGTTTCACCTCCCCCTCTCTATCGCAGGTCATTATCAGAGTTCCTGTTCAGAGTGCTCTCCCTGTCGAGATGGTTCCTACACAACACGATTGAATGCTGAGTCCAGTTGTCATTCCTGCTTCAAAGACTGCAAACGTGGTACATAAACACGAACACAACTCATTCACAGAGCAATGTAACATCTTTATTTTGTGGGAAATACTTCAACTGTATATTGTTTGTAAATCATTGTCATTTTTTGTGTTTTTTGGGGCCATTTTGAGCCTGTAATCGAACCCACAAATGCTGATGCTGCAGATACTCAACTAGTCTAAAGAAGGCCAGTGTATGTACAGTGCATTCGTAAAGTATTCAGACTGTCATGCAGGTGAAAGAGGACCCAAAAGCGACTTGGCGAAAACAGAGTCTTTAATCCAGTAAAGTAAATACAAACAAAAAAAACACAACTTTCACTCGAAAAGACGAGGACAAACTGGAGACTCGATCTTGAACAGCAGGTGAACAACAGGTTGCCTCGGGAAGGCACTTGAACCAGACAGACTCAGACACCTGCTCACCACGCAGCATCTGAGGAAAACACGACACGACAGGGCGATACACAAACACAGCACGGTGAATTCTAGACAAGGAACCGACAGGACAGGAACGGAACACAAAGGAAGAAATAGGGACTCTAATCAGGGGAAAGGATCGGGAACAGGTGTGGGAAGACTAAATGATTGATTAGGGGAATAGGAACAGCTGGGAGCAGGAACGGAACGATAGAGAGAAGAGAGAGCGAGAGAGTGAGAGAGGAAGGGGGAGAGAGAGGGATAGAAAGAGGGAAAGAACCTAATAAGACCAGCAGAGGGAAACGAATAGAATGGGAAGCACAGGGACAAGACAAGATAATAAATGACAAAACATGACAGTACCCCCCCACTCACCGAGCGCCTCCTGGCGCACTCGAGGAGGAATCCTGGCGGCAACGGAGGAAATCATCAATGAGTGAACGGTCCAGCACGTCCCGAGACGGAACCCAACTCCTCTCCTCAGGACCGTAACCCTCCCAATCCACTAAGTATTGGTGACCCCGTCCCCGAGAACGCATGTCCATGATCTTATGTACCTTGTAAATAGGTGCGCTCTCGACAAGGACGGGAGGGGGGAGGGAAGACGAACGGGGGTGCGAAGAAAGGGCTTAACACAGGAGACATGGAAGACAGGATGGACGCGACGAAGATGTCGCGGAAGAAGCAGTCGCACAGCGACAGGATTGACGACCTGGGAGACACGGAACGGACCAATGAACCGCGGAGTCAACTTACGAGAAGCTGTCGTAAGAGGAAGGTTGCGAGTGGAAAGCCACACTCTCTGGCCGCAACAATACCTTGGACTCTTAATCCTGCGTTTATTGGCGGCTCTCACAGTCTGTGCCCTGTAACGGCAAAGTGCAGACCTCACCCTCCTCCAGGTGCGCTCACAACGTTGGACAAACGCTTGAGCGGAGGGAACGCTGGACTCGGCAAGCTGGGATGAGAACAGAGGAGGCTGGTAACCCAGACTACTCTGAAACGGAGATAACCCGGTAGCAGACGAAGGAAGCGAATTGTGAGCGTATTCTGCCCAGGGGAGCTGTTCTGCCCAAGACGCAGGGTTTCTGAAAGAAAGGCTGCGTAGTATGCGACCAATCGTCTGATTGGCCCTCTCTGCTTGACCGTTAGACTGGGGATGAAACCCGGAAGAGAGACTGACGGACGCACCAATCAAACGACAGAACTCCCTCCAAAACTGTGACGTGAATTGCGGGCCTCTGTCTGAAACGGCGTCTAACGGGAGGCCATGAATTCTGAATACATTCTCGATAATGATTTGTGCCGTCTCCTTAGCGGAAGGAAGTTTAGCGAGGGGAATGAAATGTGCCGCCTTAGAGAACCTATCGACAACCGTAAGAATCACAGTCTTCCCCGCAGACAAAGGCAGACCGGTAATGAAGTCTAGGGCGATGTGAGACCATGGTCGAGAAGGAATGGGGAGCGGTCTGAGACGACCGGCAGGAGGAGAGTTACCCGACTTAGTCTGCGCGCAGTCCGAACAAGCAGCCACGAAACGGCGCGTGTCACGCTCCTGAGTCGGCCACCAAAAGCGCTGGCGAATAGACGCAAGAGTGCCTCGAACACCGGGATGACCAGCTAACTTGGCAGAGTGAGCCCACTGAAGAACAGCCAGACGAGTGGAAACAAGAACGAAAAGGAGGTTACTAGGACAAGCGCGCGGCGACGCAGTGTGCGTGAGTGCTTGCTTAACCTGTCTTTCAATTCCCCAGACTGTTAACCCGACAACACGCCCATAAGGAAGAATCCCCTCGGGATCAGTAGAAGCCACAGAAGAACTAAACAGACGGGATAAGGCATCAGGCTTGGTGTTCTTGCTACCCGGACGGTAAGAAATCACAAACTCGAAACGAGCGAAAAACAACGCCCAACGAGCTTGACGGGCATTAAGTCGTTTGGCAGAACGGATGTACTCAAGGTTCTTATGGTCTGTCCAAACGACAAAAGGAACGGTCGCCCCCTCCAACCACTGTCGCCATTCGCCTAGGGCTAAGCGGATGGCGAGCAGTTCACGGTTACCCACATCATAGTTGCGCTCAGATGGCGACAGGCGATGAGAAAAATAAGCGCAAGGATGAACCTTATCGTCAGACTGGAAGCGCTGGGATAGAATGGCTCCCACGCCTACCTCTGAAGCGTCAACCTCGACAATGAATTGTCTAGTGACGTCAGGAGTAACGAGGATAGGAGCGGACGTAAAACGTTCTTTTAGAAGATCAAAAGCTCCCTGGGCGGAACCGGACCACTTAAAACACGTCTTGACAGAAGTAAGAGCTGTGAGAGGGGCAGCAACTTGACCGAAATTACGAATGAAACGCAGATAGAAATTAGCGAAACCTAAAAAGCGCTGCAACTCGACACGTGACCTTGGAACGGGCCAATCACTGACAGCTTGGACCTTAGCGGAATCCATCTGAATGCCTTCAGCGGAAATAACGGAACCGAGAAAAGTAACGGAGGAGACATGAAAAGAGCACTTCTCAGACTTTACGTAGAGACAATTCTCTAAAAGGCGCTGTAGAACACGTCGAACGTGCTGAACATGAATCTCGAGTGACGGAGAAAAAAATCAGGATATCGTCAAGATAGACAAAAACAAAGATGTTCAGCATGTCTCTCAGAACATCATTAACTAATGCCTGAAAAACAGCTGGCGCATTGGCGAGACCAAACGGCAGAACCCGGTACTCAAAATGCCCTAACGGAGTGTTAAACGCCGTTTTCCACTCGTCCCCCTCTCTGATGCGCACGAGATGGTAAGCGTTACGAAGGTCCAACTTAGTAAAGCACCTGGCTCCCTGCAGAATCTCGAAGGCTGATGACATAAGGGGAAGCGGATAACGATTCTTAACCGTTATGTCATTCAGCCCTCGATAATCCACGCAGGGGCGCAGAGTACCGTCCTTCTTCTTAACAAAAAAGAACCCCGCCCCGGCCGGAGAGGAAGAAGGCACTATGGTATCGGCGTCAAGAGACACAGACAAATAATCCTCGAGAGCCTTACGTTCGGGAGCCGACAGAGACTATAGTCTACCCCGAGGAGGAGTGGTCCCCGGAAGGAGATCAATACTACAATCATACGACCGGTGAGGAGGAAGGGAGTTGGCTCGGGACCGACTGAAGACCGTGCGCAGATCATGATATTCCTCCGGCACTCCTGTCAAATCGCCAGGTTCCTCCTGAGAAGTAGGGACAGAAGAAACGGGAGGGATGGCAGACATTAAACACTTCACATGACAAGAAATGTTCCAGGATAGGATAGAATTACTAGACCAATTAATAGAAGGATTATGACATACTAGCCAGGGATGACCCAAAACAACAGGTGTAAACGGTGAACGAAAAATCAAAAAAGAAATAGTCTCACTGTGGTTACCAGATACTGTGAGGGTTAAAGGTAGTGTCTCAAATCTGATACTGGGAAGATGACTACCATCTAAGGCGAACATGGGCGTAGGCTTCTCTAACTCTCTGAAAGGAATGTCATGTTTCCGAACCCATGCTTCGTCCATGAAACAACCCTCAGCCCCAGAGTCTATCAAGGCACTACATGTAGCACCCGAACCGGTCCAGCGTAGATGGACCGACAAAGTAGTACAGGATTTTGATGGAGAGACTTGAGTAGTTGCGCTCACCTGTAGCCCTCCGCTTACAGATGAGCTCTGGCTTTTACTGGACATGAATTAACAAAATGTCCAGCAACTCCGCAATAGAGGCACAGGCGGTTGGTGATCCTCCGTTCCCTCTCCTTAGTCGAGATGCGAATCCCTCCCAGCTGCATGGGCTCAGACTCTGAGCCAGAGGAGGGAGATGGTTGCGATGCGGAGCAGGGAAACACCGTTGATGCGAGCTCTCTTCCACGAGCCCGGTGACGAAGATCTACCCGTCGTTCTATGCGGATGGCGAGAGCAATCAAAGAGTCCACATCTGAAGGAACCTCCCGGGAGAGAATCTCATCCTTAACCACTGCGTGGAGTCCCTCCAGAAAACGAGCGAGCAGCGCCGGCTCGTTCCACTCACTAGAGGCAGCAAGAGTGCGAAACTCAATAGAATAATCCGTTATGGACCGTTCACCTTGGCATAAGGAAGCCAGGGCCCTAGAAGCCTCCCTACCAAAAACTGAACGGTCAAAAACCCGAATCATCTCCTCTTTAAAGTTCTGGAACTTGTTAGAGCAATCAGCCCTTGCCTCCCAGATAGCTGTGCCCCATTCTCGAGCCCGGCCAGTAAGGAGTGAAATGACGTAAGCAACCCGAGCTCTCTCTAGAGTATGTGTTGGGTTGGAGAGAGAACACAATCTCACACTGCGTGAGAAAGGAGCGGCACTCAGTGGGCTGCCCGGAGTAGCAAGGTGGGTTATTAACCCTAGGTTCTGGAGGCTCGGCAGGCCAGGAAGTAACAGGTGGCACGAGACGTAGACTCTGGAACTGTCCAGAGAGGTCGGAAACCTGAGCGGCCAGGTTCTCCACGGCATGGCGAGCAGCAGACAATTCCTGCTCGTGTCTGCCGAGCATGGCTCCTTGGATCTCGACGGCAGTGTAACGAGCGTCTGAAGTCGCTGGGTCCATTCCTTGGTCGGTTCCTTCTGTCATGCAGGTGAAAGAGGACCCAAAAGCGACTTGGCGAAAACAGAGTCTTTAATCCAGTAAAGTAAATACAAACAAAAAACACAACTTTCACTCGAAAAGACGAGGACAAACTGGAGACTCGATCTTGAACAGCAGGTGAACAACAGGTTGCCTCGGGAAGGCACTTGAACCAGACAGACTCAGACACCTGCTCACCACGCAGCATCTGAGGAAAACACGACACGACAGGGCGATACACAAACACAGCACGGTGAATTCTAGACAAGGAACCGACAGGACAGGAACGGAACACAAAGGAAGAAATAGGGACTCTAATCAGGGGAAAGGATCGGGAACAGGTGTGGGAAGACTAAATGATTGATTAGGGGAATAGGAACAGCTGGGAGCAGGAACGGAACGATAGAGAGAAGAGAGAGCGAGAGAGTGAGAGAGGAAGGGGGAGAGAGAGGGATAGAAAGAGGGAAAGAACCTAATAAGACCAGCAGAGGGAAACGAATAGAATGGGAAGCACAGGGACAAGACAAGATAATAAATGACAAAACATGACACAGACCCCTTGACTTTATCCACTGTTACAGCTTCATTCTAAAATGTATAAAATATTTTTTTCCCTCATCAATCTACAATACCCCATAATGACAAAGTAAAAAATATTTTTAAAATGTTGACATATTTATTAAAAATTAAAAATGAAATATCACATTTACGAGAGAATCTTCTCATGGTCTGAGAATCCTTTAATTGCCTTTTGGCAAACTCCAAGCTGACAGGCATATGTGTATAGGAGGCAGGGAAGTCAGGCGCAGGAGAGTCAAACGGAGTGTAAAATGGTCTTTTAATAATGTCCTAGTAACATGCTCCATAACACTAAACAGGAAAAGAACATAAACAAAATATGGGTACGAAGACCCGTCGCGCACCTATACAACAAACAACACTACACTGACAATAAACAATCTCTGACAAAGACATGAGGGGAAACAGAGGGTTAAATACACAACAGGTAATGAATGGGATTGAAAACAGGTGTGTGGGAAGACAAGACAAAACCAATGGAAAATGAAAAATGGATCAATGATGGCTAGAAGACCGGTGACGTCGAACGCCGAGCACCGCCCGAACAAGGAGAGGCAACGACTTCGGCAGAAGTCGTGACACAAGTGGGCTGTCATGTGCCTTTTACTGAGGAGTGGCTTCCGTCTGGCCACTCTACCATAAAGGCCTGATTGGTGGAGTGCTGCAGAGATGGTTGTCCTTCTGAAAGGTTCTCCCATCACCACAGAGGAGCTCTGAAGCTCTGTCAGAGTGACCACAGGTTCTTGGTCACCTCCCTGACCAAAGCCCTTCTCCCCCGATTGCTCAAGTTTAGCTGGGCGGCCAGCTCTAGGAAGAGTGTTGGTGGTTCCAAACTTCTTCCATTTAAGAATGTTGGAGGCCACTGTGTTCTTGGGGACCTTCAATGCTGCAGAAATGTTTTGGTACCCTTCCCCAGATCTGTGCCTCGACACAATCCTGTCACGGAGCTCTACATACATTTCCTTCGAACTCATGGCTTGGTTTTTGCTCTGACATGCACTGTCAACTGTGGGACTTAATATAGACAGGTGTGTGCTTTTCCAAATCATGTCCAGTCAATTGAATTTACCACAGGTGGACTCCAATCGAAGTTGTAGAAACATCTCAAGGATGATCAATGGAAACAGGATGCACATTTCTAAAAACCTGTTTTGGCTTTGTCATTGTTCGGTATTGTGTGTAGATTGATGAAGAATTTGTAATTTTTTTTGCAGTGGTTACATGGCAGGAATAAAGTCATTTGGTATTTTGATATACATTAGATCTTGATTGATCGTACTAATACATTGTGTTTTCAGTCATAACTATTAAAGAACATGATTTTTTAAAACCCACCCCTCAGCTACTCTGTCAATCCCACCTATTTCCATAAACCCACCCTTCAGCTACTCTGTCAATCCCAACTATTTCCATAAACCCACCCCTCTGCTACTCTCAGTCCATCCCACCTATTTGCATAAACCCACCCCTCAGCTACTCTCAGTCCATCCCACCTGTCTCTATAAATCCACCCCTCAGCTACTCTGTCAATCCCACCTATCTCCATAAACCCACCCCTCCGCTACTCTCAGTCCATCCCACCTATTTGCATAAATCCACCCCTCAGCTACTCTGTCAATCCCACCTATCTCCATAAACCCACCCCTCCGCTACTCTCAGTCCATCCCACCTATTTGCATAAATCCACCCCTCAGCTACTCTGTCAATCCCACCTATCTCCATAAACCCACCCCTCCGCTACTCTCAGTCCATCCCACCTATCTCCATAAACTGCCCTCTTATGATTTCCATATGCCATACATGTCATTTCTTACCAAAAGTTATAAAGGTATCTCTACAGTATGGACACTATTTATTACCATGTAATAGCTGTACTGAACCTTTTGTTCTGGCTGTGGTGTGTGTGTGTGTGTTTGTGTGTATCAGATTTGCACCTGGTGGAGGATGAGCCATGTACTTCTGTATCGAACGCTAGATGTCGCTGTGAGGCTGGTTTTACCTGCACCGACAAAGACGACCAGACAGGAAACTGTAGAGACTGTGAGAAGATCCCTCAGCTGCCCCCACCTCCCCTGCCACCTAGCAATGGTACAGTGTGTGTGTTGCCCACTGGCCTTCTCTTATGCATGTCTTCCTTCACTGTGTTGTATTCTTGCCAGGTTCTGGGTATTGAATCAGTGTGTTTGGCTGTGGATAGATGTGATGTTTTCCTGCCTGTGTGCACTCTGCTCTGATTACAGAAGTGGGCATCAGAAACAACCAGACAGGAACTTCCTCTGAACACAGCAGGACTTCCTCTTCCGCTGGACGCTGTCAACCTCCCAAGTGAGCCTTTAGCCTTTTTAATCCTCCCTAAAACATACTATTACATACTGGAACCAGACAGATAAACAGGCTCTGGTTGAAGACGTCTCCTGCCAGGAGGGCCACTTCTGGCAAAGTTGTTATTTTATGGTATATAACCTTCATACAACCAGAAGATCTGGTATCAAAGAATTGTCAGATATCTTAGTGGTAATGGATATTTGGGATATTAAATACAGTTCTCAGTTCCCTGGCCCCACTTCAGTGTTGACAGGCTGTGAATATGTTACATGATGAGTCCTTTACCTCTGTCTCACCCAGCTGTGACACTCCACGATCACCAGTCTCACAAGCAGGTAACGCCACTCATCACACCACAGGTGTGTGTGTGTGTGTGTGTGTGTGTGTGTGTGTGTGTGTGTGTGTGTGTGTGTGTGTGTGTGTGTGTGTGTGTGTGTGTGTGTGATGTGTGCCCATCAGCTATTTTCATTACAGTCAGAATATATTGAAAATGTGAGAAGCTACAGATACAGTAGTTTCTCCATCTCCTTTCCCCACCAGCTGACACCAGCAAACACTTGGCAGCCATTTTGTGTCCTATGATGGTCATTGGAATCCTAGCCGTTATCTTTCTGTTATGTATCCGTCACCCAGGAAATGAAGCCTGTTTAAAACAAGGTAAGGTAGTGTTCCTCTGTTCAGTCTCAACTGTAGTTAGATCATTGTGTTAGAGCAGACTCTCTCTCTGGACACTAGAATGAGATGAGGAAGGATTAGACTGTGATGTTAAATCTCAGGATAGGTCTGCACTGGGAGCCAACTGTAGCTTCTTGTGAATGTAATTGAATTAAAAGATTGCAACACTCTCTCTGTGTAGACCTACTTACCGGTTTCTAGTGTCTACATGTACCCAGAAAGCATTTAAATGCAGAGTAAGATGAAAAAGCATTGCCCATTCAATCATAGATGATTCATCAATGAAATACCCATGAGTGGCTTACCATCAGTTTGCTGGGTTGACTAATAGATTTGTGTCTGTTATTTTCCAGCTCTCAAGTTCTGTAACAAGGTATGTATAATACCTACGGTAAATTACTACATTGTGTGTGTAATGTTTACATTGTCATTCATGTGTTCCTGACCGAAACCCTAAATAGGCATTGTTGACAATTGTGTATTCCAATAACTCTGGATTTCTGGTGAATTTCTGTGCTCTTGTGAAGGGAGTAAGAGAAGCGTCGCCTAACAAGACCAGAGCCACCTCATCAGCACAATGCCAGAGAGACACAGCCCAGTATTCAGCACCAGACAGTGGATCCAACACCTATTACAGCAGCAAATATGGGTACTATGGATACATACAAATAATTATTTTGACCCCAGAATCTTGATTTAAAAAGGAATCTAAATGTGGTGGAGATACTCTTGTGGTTTTTCCTATAGATGCACGTCAGTCGTTTAACTTGGAGTTTTGCATAGATGATGTTTTGAAGTCCATGGGGGATTAGCATGGGAAGTTGATTAGTTTCAAGATCCATAGTGAATAAGGCTGATGATGAATATAGAATCTAATATCACTTTCTCTCTGTCTCTGTCAGGCCCGGTCCATGTCCACAATGCTGGAACAGTCATCTTCAGTTTACTCAACCAGTTCACTGGTATGGGTGGTGGGATGGAAGAGAGAGGGCAGAAAGAGAGGGATGAGGAAGGATGTCCGACCCACCCCACACCCTCCCCTAACATCCATCTATCCCAGGAGGAAAGGGATGAGGAAGGATGTCCGACCCAGCCCACACCCTCCCCTAACATCCATATATCCCAGGAGGAAAGGGATGGGGAGATGGACTGTGTATTCTTCCCTTCACAGGAACAAGGGAAGGACAGTCACGTTTCCAAAGAGGAGGTGCATTGAGGGGAGGGGGATTGAGGACAGAGGACGCACCAAGTGAAAGCTTCCCTTCTAGGATCAGTTTAGCCAACCCTACATCCTAATGTTAATCATAAGGAGGATGAAGACTGGTCTGACCCTGGATCAGTGGTAAGGGACAACATCTACCTGGGGCTCTATTCAGTCTGTATCACTGAAGCGTTACAGATTGCTTGATAGAAATGTAAAGGTAATTTTTGATTGAGCCAACATATGCAGTGTTTATTTCCTGTTCTAGACTTAGAGCTAGACATCTCACTATGGTGGTTATGTACACATCCACTTGCTCTCATTTTATTGAACTGTATAATAAGCTTTCAGTCTCAACTGCTGCAAACTGTTTTTTCTGTGTTCATGTGGCACCTTGAACTGTTTTTGCACAAATTAAAACCAAAATATGAAATATAATTTTTCAATGAATACAGGTGATGGGGCGATTGTATGACATTACAGTAGGTCTGTAACATTTGTGATTCTGTTCTTTATTTAAAATACAGCACTGTATGTTTTAAACAGCCACTACTATGTAAACACTGGCATAAAGCATAGATACAGCAAAAAGCATAATTGTAATGAAGGTGTAAAACATCTTCAACATAAACATGTACAGTACACGTATTCAGCACACAAATGTTTGTGTGTGTGTCTGTCTGTCTCTCTCTGTGTCTCTTGTTCACTCTTTGTTTCTCACTCTCAATCTGCTCTTTCTCGGTCACAGACTCCCACTCATCTTTAGTCTGTATCTTCATACTTCAAAGTGTCTTTTTGTCCTATTTTCTTGTCCTTTCTGAAAGTCCTAGATACAGAAGCCACTGCATTAAACCAATACAGCAGCCTGTCTAGCCTTCAGGTTAGTTTCACTTCAATGGGAATGTGAGGTAGTCTGTTTGTCTCCCGGGTCTCCCAGCTCGCTTGTGAGTTCTCATCCTCTCCTTCGACACCTACTTCCTCCATCATACGTCCAGTAGCAGCTCTGGCTTTCCACACACTTCCTGGACCGGCATGGGCACTTCCTCTTCCGCTGGAGTAGTCTTTTTGGGAGACCAGAAGCCTGATGGACCCATAAGATTAGGGTTAAGTCAAATGTGATTGCATATGTATTGTGTTCAATAGAACTACAGGACAGATCAACAGTGACATGGACTTACTGTTTGGTGAACCAATCCATCGCAGAACAGGTTTGAGCTTTGATATGGCAACAAGGCAGGTGAGCAGTAGACACACACACACTGCAGACACACACACCGGGAGCCACTTGCTATCATCTGTTTGTGTGTGTATGAGAGACAGAGGAGTAGAGAGAGAGGTCAGGGCCATAAAACACATGAACACCGGCATTGTTTTGGGTTTTGTGAGAGAGAGAGAACTATGTAGCTCTCATGGCATTTTTACATGTCACTTTGAACACTTTCAGGCCATTTTCATAATTTGTATTGTAGTTTACCTTGGTTTGGATTTGTGATGGGCCCAGGACCAGGTTTGGTGACAGGTTTAGGTCTATGATTAGGGATACCAGGCACCGAGTGGTTTGACACTGTAGCTGGCATGATGGGAGGTGTCGGTATGAGTTTGGGTGTGTTCGGGCTGGGGATCTCCTCACAGTCCAGACAGGTGCCACTGCCTCTGCAGCGGTAGCCTGGTTTACAGCTGCACACATCATTCTGCTTGGTGGAACAGCGAGATACATACTGCAGCTCTGTAACGGAACACAAGTCATAGGTGGTCTATTTGTCTGTGTGCCTTCATGTATACTGACTTTGACATAGTGTTTTTGTCACGTAGTCAAACACAATCTGAAATCATGCCTGAATATGATGAAATAACTCGTCTTCAAAATGACTCATAGGACCTTGTTGAATCAGCTTTTGACTGATTCAACAAGGTCCTATGAAGTGTATATTACCGTCAGACCCCACCCTTCACACACACACACACACACACACACACACACACACACACACACACACACACACACACACACACACACACACACACACACACACACACACACACACACACACACACACACACACACTCACTTGACTAGAGTGAATGACAGTTCAAATGTGTTCACCGAGTCTGTGACTACTCAAACCTCTCTCACCTCTATTTAAAAATAGTTAATCTCTATTTTTGTCCCCCACTACACTCGATGACAACGATGTAATGAGAATGTTCTGTCAGCTGTACTTTCCAATGTTTATCTTTAAAGTAAAAAGGTTATTTCCACCGGTGAGATGATATCTGTCTACCACTAACCCCTCCCACTGCCCCCCCCATCACCACTGATATCCTTGACATTACTTGGTAGACATGCCATCCCTTCTGCCCTCCAGGCCTCCCAACCCTCCTCTACTCCTGGGTGGGTGAGTCAGTGTTTCTCAGTGCCCCCCTCCCCCTCTCTCTCTGACTGTGTCCCACCATGGTACAGTGAAGGGGGAAATCCCTAGCAGGCTATGTGTTTTCATCTGTAAAATCCTTCATAACTATGACTTAGAAAAATAGGTGAGTAACCGTTTTCGACAGACAAACAAGACAAGTATCAGTGCCAATCATATTTTGCTGGAAATGTATAGACACACTCACCACTCATGCTGCAGCCATCGCAGGATTTGCAACCTATGTTGAAGTTGTAGCTGTCTGAGTAGTAGCCGCTATCGCAGTCAGTACACTGGGTAGGGCTGTTCTGACCAGTGCAGCGTCCCACCAGATGCTGACCTGTAAAGTGCAACACATTCAATTACACATGCACACACACACACCTGATGAAAGTATTTTTCAAATGGCTTACCTGGTGGACACTTGTCGCAGCACCATTGGCTTACATGCAGTGGCCAAGCATACTGTGTCTCATTGTCGCACGTGAGGGATTGGACTAGAGAGAGGAGAGAAGGGAGGGATAGAAAGATGTGGGTGATCCACCAGAAGATATGCATCTGAGAGGAATGAAGAGAAAAAGAGGAAGACAGTCAATATTTAACAGATATTTTACAAGAACTTCAGAACATCGACGCACACTGAGTGTACAAAACATTAGGAACACCTCCCTAATATTGAGTTACACCCCTTTTTGCCCTCAGAACAGCCTCAATTCGCCAGGGCATGGACTCTACAAGGTGTTGAAAGCGTTCCACAGGGATGCTGGCCCATGTTGACTCCAATGCTTTCCACAGTTGTCAAGTTGGCTGGATGTCCTTTGGGTGGTGGACCATTCTTGATACACACGGGAAACTGTTGAGTGTGAAAAACCCAGCAGTGTTGTAGTTCTTGGCACACTCAAACCGGTGCACCTACTACCGTACCCCATTTTTAAAAGCACTTCAATCTTTTGTCTGGCCCATTCACCTTCTGAAAGGCACACGTACACAATGTCTCAAGGGTTAAAAATCGTTCTGTAACCTGTCTCCTCTTCATCTACACTGATTGAAGTGGATTTAACAGGTGACATCAAAAAGGAAATCATAGCTTCACCTGAATTCACCTGGTCAGTCTGTCATGGAAAGAGCAGGTGTTCCTAATGTTTTGTATACTCAGTGTATACTGCAGTCATAAAGATATCATCCAACAATATATTATCGAGAGATAAAGTATTGCAATGGCAGGACATTATCGTAGGCCCAAACAGTAGCTGTAAGAGTCAGTTTCAAGGACATGAGAAACGGGAGACCACCTAAAGTAGAAAACATGATACAGATTCCAGACAAAACACCTACATGCTGACAGTGAAAAACGAAGCGATGACATAAACACGTCCAACTGTATGCCATTATAGATACATCAAGCAAGACCAGGACTCTAACGACAGACCTGAACACAACGTGTTTCAGTAGGGAAGTGTAGAGTCTGACTGTATGCCATTATAGATACATCAAGCAAGACCAGGACTCTGACAGACCTGAACACAACGTGTTTCAGTAGGGAAGTGTAGAGTCTGACTGTATACCATTATAGATACATCAAGCAAGACCAGGACTCTAACGACAGACCTGAACACAACGTGTTTCAGTAGGGAAGTGTAGAGTCTGACTGTATACCATTATAGATACATCAAGCAAGACCAGGACTCTAACGACAGACCTGAACACAACGTGTTTCAGTAGGGAAGTGTAGAGTCTGACTTACCGTGTCTCAGAGAGGATGAGAGAATGAGATAGATGTGACTCTGGACCCTCTGACTGTGTGACTGAACTGGGGATCACAGTGTGTCAGAGTATTATTCAAAAGATGAGTCATAAGGTAAACTGCCATTTCAAGAATCCTATCTCTCTCTCTATGACGACCCCCCTAGTTCACTCTGAACCACTGTGCCGCTTAAAACCCTAAACTTGCCCCTCTTCCTCCCCCTTTTATTCCACTGCTGTTTGTCTGTCTCTCTTTTTTCATCAGAAACGGTGATATTAGGTTCCAAAACAATCTTTAAGACTCTCTTTATGTCCGTCTGTCTCTCTCTCTTTCGCTCAGTTGCTTTGATGATAAGGTAACTTCAGAGTGATATGACTACATTACACTCATCTTAGGACCAGTCATTTTCTTCACTGTAAGCAGCAGCCGTTCTTATTTAAATTCACAGTCCAGTCAAACATACTCAGATCAGACTGAGAGAAATGACATTGACAGTCTTTATGGACATGTACACAACAGGTTTTTCAGCTACATTGACTCTGTGGGTTAACTGAATGTCATATTTTGCCTATCATGGTTAGTGTGTGTGTGCGTGTGTGCGTCGGGTGAATGTGTCTGCACCTGTGTGGTGTGTGTGTGTGTGTTTCAACCATATGCAGCAGTCTCTCTGTCAGAGGTCACGAGGTTTCATTGACTCTGTGGTCTGCTCCTTCTCAGCTCAACCTGGATTTTCACAGAAGCCAAGCCACATCACATGACCCTGGGTGAACTGTTACAGCCCAGGGAGCAGCGGCAGGGACGACCCTCTACACATCTCTCTCCACCTTCGCCTCAGGCCTCTGAGCATTCATACAGCATACACAGATTTCTGTAACAAACAGAAATGACTGGGCTGAGCCTCAGTCTGCAGAAACAAACAGTTGTCAACCAAAACAACATGACTGATTCTCATGAATGTTTCTCCAGGATTTTCTTATTATATGTTTTCCATTGGCTGAAGGGTACATTTTGTTTATTTTTATTTTACCCCTCTACTACCCCCCCCCCTTCGAAACCTTGTTTGGTTTCCATGTGCCATATATTTCTCAATAGTGCTGTGATGTTTTACAAAAAAATGTTTACCTTTCTAATCGTATATTATCCACAGATTGTGAGCTAAAGATAAACCTTTCCTATGAGTATTATTAATTGACTGACTATGGCTTTCCAAATCGCCCAACACTGCTATTTCTAAGGTTCATTTTATTTACATGTTGTGATTTTTTAAAAACAATTCCTGAACTTGTGACCAGAAACAAGCTACATAGGGGCAATACCAGAATAAATTATCTATTGATTCTGTCTCTTCGCAGCAAAATCTACAGAGCTGAGATTGTTGTATGCCCCATATATATATATATATATATATATATATATATATATATATATATATATATATATATATATATATATCTGTTGGTGGCAAGAATTTTATATAGTCATTTAAACTGAAAAACTCCAAGTGTTGAATCAAGTGTAGTTTTTTGTACCAGTTCCTAAACCATATGCTATGGAATTGGTACACCGAAAAGCTCCTCCCATTTATTTTGCAACCTGCAGCTGTCAAATTTTTGTCCTCAGATGAAACTGGTATATTTTTCTATTTATGCCAGTTCCTTTCAGCCAATTTGTATCTTTAATATATGGCATGCAAACAAGTTCCCTACCTTCTCCCCTTTCCACCTTTTTGTGGTAGTGCTGCAATCAGTTGGTTGGAAGTTTGGATTGAGCAGACATTCCCATATATTTTCGATAGCAACATATGTGACCACTCCTCTGTTTCTATTCATAATACCATTAATAAATATAGTACCAATTTAAAAAAATTCCATAAAGAATGTTTTTTAATTAATCAGTATATTTGAGTTTAATCATAACATTTGCTGTAATATATGTTCTATATTTTCTGGAGGATAAAACTGAAATTGTAACCAGCTTTGTATGGCTTGTTTAAGAAAGGACAAAAGTTTAAACAAAATCTCATTTTCAATTAGTTGTAAATGAGAAGCTGTAACCTGTGTAAAGACAAAAAGGCCAGTTTTGAACGAAGGATGAGCCTTTCGAAAAAAGTATTAAAAGTATTTACCTCTATGGTTTCAGAATCTTATCTATTTTTGTTAACTTTCTATTGAAATTAATTGTGGTAAGTTCATATGTTTTTTGAGATGTGAATACCAAGTATGTCTACTTCACTATCATCCTATTTTTACTATTTTACATTTGGGGTTGCTGTACATAACTGTAACCCATTGTATAAGAGATTCACCTAAATTAAAGTAATCCAGGCATTTATATATCAATTCTAGTCGTACTTTATCAAACGCCTTTTCAAGATCTGCTATGAAGACCAGGCCTGGTATCTTTGATGTTTCATAATGTTCAATTGTTTCAAGTAATTGTCGTATATTATGTCCAATATATCGTCCATGTAAAAAAAACCTGTCTGCTCAGGATGAACAATATCTGGTAAAACCTTTTTAATTCTATGCATTTCTCCAGGATTTTCGCACCGTAACACTGAAGTGTTAGAGGCCTCCAGTTTTTTAAATGGACTGGATCTTTATACTTACCACCTGGGTCCTGTTTTAGTAGTAATGAAATTAGACCTTGTTGAGTACCTGAAAGTCTACCATTTGCATAAGAGTAATTAAAACATGCTAATAATGGATATTTGAGTACATCAAAAAGGTCTACTGGTATACCGTCAAGTCCTGGTGTTTTTACGGACTGAAAAGATTTTATTGCCTCAAAAAGATCCTCTTCTCTGTAAGTTGGCCTTCACACAGGTCTTTCTGTAAATTTGTTAATTTGACATTATTATTAGGAAAGAAATCCTTACAGTTAACATCGTTCATTGGAAATGGAGGAGACTTAAAAGAAAACAATTTAAATATTTTGCTTTCTCTTTCAAAATATAATTTGGTGAATCATGGAATACTCCATCATTTGTAACAAGTTTCTGTAAATCATTTTTGGTAGAATTTCTATGTTGAAGATTCAATAAATATTTTGTGCATTTTTCACAATTTTCCATCCAATTCGCTTTATTTTTGTAATACATTACACTTGATCGTTCTTGAATAAGTACCTCCAATTCTTTTTGTTTTTTCTCTAACCTATTTTGTGCCTCTATAGTACAGTTTCCATTACCACCTACCTGCGCTGTTACTTCCTCCATTTCCTTTATTAGTCTAATCTCTTCTGACCTAAACTGATTTTGTTTTAATGGTGAGTATTGTATTGAATGGCCTCTAATAGTACATTTGAAAGTGTCCCATACAATAAGAGAATCTGCTGTACCTATGTTGTACGAAAATAAGTAAATTATGAATTATTTTGTCTTAGTTAAGAACAAATTGTCATCTAATAGGCTTTGATTCAATTTCCAATGTCCACGTAGTTTGTAGAGTGATTTCCTTTACAATCCATTCTGGTACTTTAAAACCACATTATAATCTTCCAGCATAATAATAGATTATATCAATGCTTGTATTTTCAAAAAAAGTGTGGATCATCATTATTTGGCCCATATGGATTAATTAGCCAGATATGTTTTAATAGCATATTTAAAATAATACAGTTTCCTTGCGGATCTGGTTGCACAATTGGATCAAAATGTGTATTAATTAGTATAATCACCCTTGAGTGATTGAGTGAGTGATAAAGAAATGGATAAGTATGATGAGAGCTGTGAAGCTTTGAGAAGGAAGTGGGTTCTGAAGAAAGGAAGTAGGTTTGAAGAAAGGAAGTAGGTTTGAAGAAAGGAAGTACTTCTCACTGCCGAGCAAACGGATAAACACAGGTAACAGAAAGATAAGATATATATAATAAATCTGCTTATCTTTCTGTTACCTGTGTTTATCCGTTTGCTCGGCAGTGAGAAGTACTTCCTTTCTTCAAACCTATATATATATATATGGGAGAGTGGGGTAAGTTGAGCCAAAGGGTTAGTTGTTTCTAGGAAACCATACACAAAATTAATCATGTGACTAAATATTTAGGAAGAGGTCATCATTTCATAGTCTGTGAAGGAAAAAAACACATGGAAAAAGCAGCAAGCAAGTTAGGCCCAAAAAAACTGATTTTCATAAAGTCAAATACATGTATTGTGATATAGGTTTCATGATGCCAGTTATAGGCTAGTTTTAAAGTATATAGGGGAGGACGGGATGGTGGTAACAGCTGGACTGGAATCAGTGGAATGGTATCAACTACATCAAACACATGGTTTCCTTTTTTTACTCCATTCGCGCCATTCCAGCCATTATTATGAGCCGTCCTCCCCTCAGCAGCCTCCACTAGTTTTATACATCAGTTGTGGTCTCTATAAGCTACAATATGAGGTCCTAAACATAGCATGAAAGTGCACCCTTGCACCCAGTTAAATTGTACCATAATTATTGTGTATATATAATGTATGTACACTTTGTTGATACTCTGCTGTCTGTATTCTGTCTCTAAATGTTGTCCATCACTAGCAGCACCATATCACCAAGTAAAGTTCTGAGTTTTTATAAATGTACTAGGCGAATAACGGTGATTCTGATTTGGCGAGGGGACAGTTGAGCCAACGGCTAATCAACACACCCCATACAAATGATGATTACATTTAGTCCGTTTTATGCATAATATGAATAGTATTTTGAAGACGCCTCGCATTTGAGTGATTAGTCAAGTTTAATGCCTTCCTCGGTTGAGTTTTCTTCCCCGGTGTAATACAAGGTATTATCGCTGGGATATGAGGTTACACGTAAATGTTTTAAAATGTACAGTTAGAAATGGTTCCCTATGCGTAGGCTACCCTGTCCCCATCCTCAATTTACTCCACACCCGAGGTAAATTGAGCCAAGAGACAAGCTGTTTTCAAAAGGGTTATGTTTGCATGCATTCTGCTTATTTCCAGAGATACACAACTTCCTAAAATAAACGTAGATATCTTCGGATATAGTATATATTCCCTTGACGTAGTGATGCTAAATGTTTTTAAAAATCGCCCAACATACACCCCTCTCACCTGTTGCTCCAATAGGCAATAGGCATTTTTAGCATTATGCTACATCCCGATTTAGAAACAACCCAC
This sequence comes from Oncorhynchus gorbuscha, assembly GCF_021184085.1. Classification (NCBI taxonomy): domain Eukaryota; kingdom Metazoa; phylum Chordata; class Actinopteri; order Salmoniformes; family Salmonidae; genus Oncorhynchus; species Oncorhynchus gorbuscha. The sequence continues at coordinate 6,998,824 of NC_060191.1, forward strand.
CAAGCACCGTGCAGGTGTTTTAATTGTTGTTTTTGTATACACTTGGGAAATTTCTCTTGTGACCCATAGGCGCACAGTCTGCTATTGCTCAATCGAGTTACATAAGTATTTAACCTACTACCTACCTATGTTGTAACCTGTATCATGCACTGCAATTCAGACTTCCTTAAAGCCTGGGTGCAGTGAAGCAATGACTTACGAGCATGACGTGCCCATTTTCCCGTTTGAGTCCGCCCCCTCTCTAGAACTCGCGACTTAACACCCTGGCGTCTCTTTGGAATGTATTTCTTAAACTTTTACTAAAAATAGATTTTAATTTAGGAGACTCGACTGCATCACTATTTGTCATGTAGGAACGGTTTTGATCAAGGTAAGTGACGGTAACTCTCCGCCTGTAGTTTTGGGAAAAGAGATTGATATCGGACCTCTGCGGCTAAAACGGTGGGCGTAAGCTACAGTGAAATCGAAACAAAATACATTTTCTCGGTTATCATTGTAGCTTTAGCGGAGTTTATTCTTGAAATAGATATGAACTTTGTATAAATTAAAATGGCTAGCTATAACGTACGTCCCGGAAAACTGGAAAATAATTTACCTCAACTTAAACCGGCTCCCGACTGGCGCAGCGGTCTAAGGCACTGTATTTCAGTGCTAGAGGCGTCAGACATCCTGGTTCGAATCCAGGCTGTATCACAACCGGGCATGATTGGGAGTCCCATAGTGCCGCACACAATTGGCCCAGCGACGGTGTAGGCCGTCATTGTAAATAAGAATTTGTTCTTAACTGCCTTGCCAAGATAACGAACGGTTAAGTTCTAAAAAATAAAAACATGAATTAGTTCAATTCGGATATAGTATATATTCCCTTGACGTAGTGATGCTAAATGTTTTTAAAAATCGCCCAACATACCCCCCTCTCACTTGTTGCTCCAATAGGCATTTTTAGCATTATGCTACATCCCGATTTAGAAACAACCCTCCCAGGCACCGTGCAGGTGCATTTTAAACCATACAAGTTCATATCTATATAGCCTTGACATGGTAGTAAAAAGTTATTTTTGAACTTAATACTGATTCATATTGACAACATTTTCTTTGCACTAGCAGAAAGGTAAGTCTAGTGGGCCTAATGTGTGAAAGCATTATGAAGAGAGTTTTGTCACACGTTTTACCCCATCTCTCCTTTCTGCAAGTGTTGTTCTTTTAAAGATGGTGTTGGTGAGAAGAGTGATGTGAAAGAATGGACGTCTTGAGAGGGAAATGGAAGGAAAAATGCATTCTGAACGTCTGCGCTCTGCTCCTAGTGGTAAGAAACTTTAACATGAACAGATGCATAATGCAGAGTCCTTTACCAATAACATAATGCCCCATCTAGTCGTAATTATTTCTCATCAATACATCAATCAACCCCCACCAACTCATCAACTGTCAAATTTGTCAATTATGAAAACATTTTATAACTGATTGACAGGACCATTCAATTCAGTGTTAATACATGATTAAATCAGTAAATAAATGAGTCAATCATTTCAGGAATAGGTCCTGTCAATCAGTTATAAAATATTTTCAGTAATTACATATGACTGGTTACATATGAATGATTTGATTGGATCTTTTCTATAACAACAATGTAATGTAATGTAATGTTGCAGTGCTGGTCAGTAGACCCCTCCCTCTCGGCACCACCACCTCCTGATAGGACCCGGGAGTTGCAATGCCTTGAGGGGAGTCATTACCGTACTGCTAACGGGACATGCTGTCGAAAGTGCCATGAAGGTAGGCCTTCTGTACTGTACTATATTACACTGCACTTATACAACTGGGCCTTTCCAGTCCCGAGTGTAAAGTGGCTGTAACTTATACTTTTCCATACACTATGCATTGAGTTAAAGATCAAATCCGCATTAAGGGAAACAGTGCCACTGTTCGCCCCAGAACGAGGGTAACTATGTCCCGGATTGTGCCGGACAGTCCCTCATTTTTCCCACATCCCACAACCAAATAATCATGTCCCTTATATTATCAACAAATTAAAACACTACTAATTTAGAAAAAATGTTTGTCCCGTATTTCATTGACTTCATATTATTTGATGAGAATTGACATTCCAACCTGTCTCTTGCAGTCATGTTGCCCTTATGGCAATATACTAAACTCAACAAAAAAAGAAACGTCCTCTCACTGTCAATTGCGTTTATTTAAACTTAACATGTGTTGAATCTTATGTTCATAGAAATTTTACAACTGAGACATAAACTGAACAAGTTCCACAGGCATGTGACTAACAGAAATGGAATAATGTGTCCCTGAACAAAGGGGGGTCAAAATCAAAAGTAACAGTCAGTATCTGGTGTGGCCACCAGCTGCATTAAGTACTGCAGGGCATCTCCTCATGGACTGCACCAGTTCTTGCTGTAAGATGTTACCCCACTCTTCCACCAAGGCACCTGCATGTTCCCGGACATTTCTGGGGGGAATGGCCCTAGCCCTCACCCTCCGATCCAACAGGTCCCAGACGTGCTCAAGGGGATTGAGATCCAGGCTCTTCCCTGGCCATGGCAGAACACTGACATTATTGTCTTGCAGGAATGAGCAGAACAAGCCGTATGGCTGGTGGCATTGTTATGCTGGTGGGTCATGTCAGGATGAGCCCACAGGAAGGGTACCACATGAGGGAGGAGGCTGTCTTCCCTGTAATGCACAGCATTGAGATGGCCTGCAATGACAACAATCTCAGTCCGATGATGCTGTGACACACCGCCCCAGACCATGATGGACCCTCCACCTCCAAATCGATCCCGCTCCAGAGTACAGAGCTCAGTGTAACACTCATTCCTTCGACGATAAACGCGAATCCAACCATCACCCCTGGTGAGACAAAACCGCGACTCGTCAGTGAAGAGCACCTTTTGCCAGTCCTGTCTGGTCCAGCGACGGTGGGTTTGTGCCCATAGGTGACGTTGTTGCCGGTGATGTCTGGTGAGGACCTGCCTTACAACAGGCCTACAAGCCCTCAGTCCAGCCTCTTTCAGCCTTTTGCAGGCAGTCTGAGCACTGATATAGGGATTGTGTGTTCCTGGTGTAACTTTGGCAGTTTCCGTTGCCGTCCTGTAACTGTCCCACAGGTGTGATGTTTGGATGTACCGATCTTGTGCAGGTGTTGTTACACATGGTCTGCCACTGCGAGGACGATCAGCTGTCCGTCCTGTCTCCCTGTAGTGCTGTCTTAGGATTCTCGCCGTACGGACATTGCAATTTATTGCCCTGGCCACATCTGCAGTCCTCATTCCTCCTTGCAGCATGCCTAAGGCACGTTCACGCAGATGAGCAGGGACCCTGGGCAGCTTTCTTTTGGTGTTTTTCAGAGTCAGTAGAAAGTTTTCATAACTATGACCTTAATTGCCTACTGTCTGTAAGCTGTTCCACAAGTGCATGTTCATTAATTGTTTGTCGTTCATTGAACATTGAGCATGGGAAACATTGTTTAAACCCTTTACAATGAAGATCTGTGAAGTTATTTGGATTTTTACGAATTATCTTTGAAAGACAGGGTCTTGAAAAAGGGATGTTTCTTTTTTTGCTGAGTTTATATCTTAAGGATGTGGTGCTGGTGATGTTAAAGGGGAAATCTACAGTAGGTAGCTGCCTCAATTTTTGGACTTAATTAATGATATGTATCCAGTGATTTAAAAAAAAGAATATACTGTATCTAGAAGCTAGAGCTTAGTTCAACTGTCGTAACCCATCAGAACCCAAAATATAAGCTTCTTTTACTCCAATGTTTGTAAACAAAGTAAATCTAAACAAACTTTGTATAGTCTCAAAACATGGTTAAAACTATCATTTTGATATCATGGATGGTCAGTCGTTGCATAGCTCTGTCTATGAATTTGAGAGTGGTTACGTTTCTCCAGCCCCATCCCTCCACTTGTGGATGATTTCTTATTGTTTTAACTGCTGATGGACGCTTTTAACACTTCTCCAATGTTGTTGAGATCTGATCTTCTGCGCAGCTCAAGAAGAAACGTAGGCCAATGTCACATCGTCAACCAATCACATTATCCAAATATTTTCGGGGCTAAATTCCAGCTAAACTTGGAGAGGACAGTTACCTTCTGGTATTTACAAAAAGTGTGCATCTAACGAAGAGCTAGAAAGTAAGTAAACCGCTGTATTGGACTGAAAGATATATAAGGTCATTTCATCAAACTCTCCATGCTCATTAGTTGCTCATTCAACATATTTGATGCTACTTCACTCAATTCTGTTTTAAAAGTCTCTTTTCCTTTCTGCTGAGAGGTACCAGAAATGTTTCATTGGCTAAATATTCCCAGATTCCCATACAAAACAGCCACATAAGCGATCTCTTGTTTCTGGATCACCAAATTTTGCACAAGCAAAGGAGAAGGCTAGGTGTGCTTCAATTGGCTCGTTCGGTGCAGCGGGGGAGATGTGTTCCTCTGCAGAGGTGTCAGAGGGGGAAAAACTATCTTGTTTGCAGTAACTTGTTTGTTGGACGTGGCAGTTCCACCAGTTAAGGATTCCAGCTTTAAACTAAAACCTTATTTCAAGATTATACTCTTATTGTCTTACCTGTCATCTGTCACACTATAGGCCTTACATACTGTTTACTATATTTGTCACTCTCTTAACCTAGTTTTAGCTCTGTATTACCAGGTTTTACAGTAAATAAATATTCTGGATTGTGTTGCCCCCCCCCTTAGAGTATGTATGCCTTGTGTTCTACAGGGCTTAAGTTGAAGGAGGACTGCACTAAAGAGGGTGAGAGCCAATGTGAACCCTGTAAAGAGGGCAGGACATACCTAGAGAGGAGTAACTACGCCAGGAACTGCCTCCGTTGTACACGCTGTGATGGTACTATACATTTCTTTAGAAAAACGTACAATTTACAATAACATGCCTTTTTTTTTTTTACAAAATCCATTAAAAAAAATGTCATCACTATAGATGGTCTCAGTATGGTATGATAACAAATGCCTTCTCTCTCTGTCCCCCTCCGCATTCTCTTTCTCTCTGTTCTTGGCTGTGTTGTTCCATACACCAGTAGACAATGAGGAAGAGGTGTCGCCATGCAAGAAGAATAGGAACGCAGTGTGTCGCTGCATTGAAGGCTTCTACAAAAAGAGAATAAACTCAGTAACACGGGAGTGCCTCCGTTGCAAGACATGTGGACCTGGAGAGAGAGAAACGCAACCATGTGAGTTTGTCTTCATAATGTTTCACATTTTTCCACCCAACCTGGTATTTACTTATGGATGACACAGTATAATGGTTATTACATAGTAAGGACAACCCTTTTTTTTGTTTTGTTGTACTATTTGTTTGTGTGTGTACTGAGTGTACATACTGTTGTTGACAGGTACTCCAGAGAGCGATACAGTGTGTGAATGTAAGGACTTCCGAAACAAGAAAAACAACAGGAACTGTCTTCCATGCCAAAAGTAAGTACTGGCTTGTCTGGTAAAACTCTTGGGTTTGTCTGCTTCATGAACATTCTGCATGTAAATGGGAAGTTTAATAGAAACTGTCTGCAACGTTGTGCAACAAACTTCTTTCCGTGGGTGAGTTAAAAAGACAGAAGCGTTTTGCCGTGTCAGCTGTTTTGTGGTCACACCAACCCTGGTCCTGGAGACCTACAGTCTGTTGCTATGTAAGGTTGGAGAAGGTCATCATGTCCAGGCTTTAGTTCCCGCCCAGCACTAACACACCTGATTCACCCTAATTTACTGCTCATCAAGACCTTAGGCAGTGCTGACCACTGATAAAGCGCTGTTCTCTTTCAGTCTTCTGTCTTTCCGGAGGGGGTTATGCTGCAACAGGCCTGAATGGTTCTTCTGTAGAGCTGTTCTTCACATGACTCAATACTAATCATTTCCTCTTCACAAACGGGCCACTTCTTCTTCAATAACATACAATTTCCTCTGTGTATCTTCTCTCCAGTTGTAGATCAGCTGACTGCCAACAGGAGTGTGCTTCAGGCACAGATCCCACTCCCAAACGTGAGTTTCTGATACTTTGTGGCTGGGTTCTGGCTAGAAACATAGTTTGTTTATTTGGTGGGTCACAAGATACTTTGAAACTTTTTGTTTTGTTTTTTTGTACATATTGGAATTAGACTGTTTCAGTAGTGGCTGTTTCACATTTGCCGTAAGGGCTGCAGCATGTATTCATCCTCTCACTCTGCATGTCTGCCCCTCTTTCCAGCTAAAGACACTGGATGGGGTGTTTGGTCTCCCTACCTGTTGGCTGCGTTCGGCTGTGTTTGTGTGGTGCTGCTGGTGGTGATGGGGATCATGGGCGTACTAGTGGTCCGACGGAAACCCAAGGGGTCAAGCTCCTTTCTCTCTGCTGAGATCACCTCTCAGGGCTCCGAGAAGTCTACTCGGGTGAGACACATCTCTGACCTCTCACCTTTGACCCCTGACATCTTGTATTTCACCTCTGACCTGACTGGACAAACCCCAATCTGATAAAAACCTTTTAAAGGGTTTTATTGGAGACAAAATAGATACCATTTCAACTACTGTTTTGAACACTCAAGAGCATTTATAGACTGTTTGCACCATAGTGATGGGAGGAAACCAATAGGATTTCCTTTATTGATTGTGTTGTGCTCCCCGGGTTTAGGATGTACTGGGATCGGATGCAGTTCTATATAGTAGAATTCTGATGTTTTCCATTTTCTGTGATTGTAGAGGCTGATCCAAGAGGCCTCAGAGAACGTTCTCAACCAGAGTATCCCTTCATGTAGCCCAGTGTGTGAGTGTGAACAGGAGCTACTCAGCAAGCTACCGAACTGTGTCCCCAAGGAGATCAAGAGTAAGTGTGTGTGTGTGTGCATGCGAACGTGTCTGGGTGCACATGTTTCCCTATCTTATCCGGACTAGAATGTCCTGACGAGTCATCAGAATGTTCTGACAAGGTAGGACAATTCTGAAAAGGTGAGGATTTTAAAGGTTAGGGCTAGGAGTTGGGGTTGGCTTAGGGTTAAGTTTGCTTGAATGGAAATACATTTTTACTCACCCAAATGTTCTGAAAATTCATGAAAACCAAGCTTTGTGTGTTGGAATGTGAATGTTTTTTTTAGATACTTTTGGCCATATAGTGTATAATATGGAGTTGGTCCCCCCTTTGCTGCTATAACAGCCTCCACTCTTCTTGAAAGGCTTTCCACTAGATGTTGAAACATTGCTGCGGGAACTTGCTTCTGTTCAGCCACAAGAGCATTAGTGAGGTCAGGCACCGATGTTGGGCGATTAGGCCTGGCTCACAGTCGACGTTCCAATTCCTCCCAAAGGTGTTCGATGGGGTTGAGGTCAGAGCTCTGTGCAGACCTGTCAAGTTCATCCACACCGATCTCAACAAACCATTTCTGTAAGGACCTCGCTTTGTGCAAGGGGGCATTGTCATGCTGAAACGGGAAAGGGCCTTCCCAAACTGTTGCCACAAAGTTGGAAGCACAGAATTGTCTAGAATGTCATTGTATGCTGTAGAGTTAAGATTTCCCTTCACTGGAACTAAGGTGCCTAGCGAGAACCATGAAAAACAGTCCCAAACCATTATTCCTGCTCCACCAAACTTTACAGTTGGCACTATGCATTCGGGCAGGTAGCTTTTTCCTGGCATCAACCAAACCCAGATTTGTCCGTTGGACTGCCAGATAGTAAAGCGTGATTCATGACTCCATAGAACTCATTTCCACTGCTCCAGAGTCCAATGGCGGTGAGCTTTACAAATCAAATCAAATGTTATTTGGCACATGTGCCGAATACAACAGGTGTAGACCTTACAGTTAAATGCTTACTTACAAGCCTTTAACCAACAATGCTTTAAGAAGTTCTGAAAAATAAGTGTTAATAAAAAGTAAAAGTAACAAATAATTACACTGCAGCAGTAAAATAACAATAGCAATATGTACAAGTAGTTGGAGATAAAGTGACTATGCATAGATAATAAACAGAGAGTAGCTGCAGCGTAAAAGAGGGGTCTGAGTAGTCCTTTGATTAGCTGAGTCTTATGGCTTGGGGGTAGACGCTGTTAAGAAACCTTTTGGACCTAGACTTGGCACTCCGGTACCGCTTCTGTGCGGTATCAGAGAGAACTGTCTATGACTAGAGTGGCTGGAGTCTTTGACCATTTTTAGGGCCTTCCTCTGGCACCGCCTGGCATAGAGGTCCTGGATGGCAGGAAGCTTGGCCCCAGTGATGTACTGGGCCGTACGCACTACCGTCTGTAGTGCCTTGCGGTCTGAGGCCGAGCAATTGACATACCAGGCAGTGATGCAACCCTCAGGATCAATCAATCAAATTGTTGACCAGTTGACCCGGGCAGCTCTAGCGGGGCAGAAATGTTACGAACTGACTTGTTGGAAAGGTGGCATCCTATGGCGGTGCCACGTTGAAAGTCACTGAGCTCTTCAGTAAGGCCATTCTACTGCCAATGTTTGTCTATGGTGTCCACGTACTTTTAGCCATGTAGTGTATATTGAACTCTATTTTAATCTAACTCCCCTCCTATCACCTCTCTCTGTTCCTCTCTCCCTCCAGTCTCTGAGTTGATCTACTCGGTGTTGGACCAAGTTCCTCTGCGTCGTGTGAAGGAGCTGGTGCGTTCGCTGGGTGTGAGTGACATCGTTATAGAGAGGGCTGAGAATGACCACCTCCGTGACACTAAGGAAGCCCAGTACCAGATGCTGAGGGTCTGGGCTAAGGGAAGTGCTCAGGGAGGGGGAGGGGTGCTAGCACGCCCTCTACTGTACCACCTGCTGGATAAGCTGAGAGCCATGGACCTGGGAGGGACTGCAGAGGAGCTGGAGACCAAGTATGGAGATCAGTAGAGGGAGAGAGATGCAGACTGTATAGACCATGTATGGAGATCAGTAGAGGGAGAGAGAGAAGATCAGACACACAGACTCATCCCCTTGTCCCTGACCTCACTTGTGTAGACCTGAGAGAATAGGATTGGTACAGTGTAAGCAATATGGTAGTTGTTCCACCGGGTCCAGATCTGATAGACTAGGTGGAAGTGATGTCATGCTTTCACAATATTTCCTCATGTATTATACAATCTTTTGTCAGTGAGCCTGATTATTGATTGCCAACTGTAACTTACACTGTTCTCATGTTTTTTTGTTGTTGCTCATTCAAACCAATGAGTGAGGAATCGTATGTTACAAAGCAGTTGTAGACAGTGCTGTTTGTAAAACAGGCAAACTTGTAATGTGTCACACACAGGTATGAGAACCACACTAAGAATTTAGTTAAATGTCGTGTTTAGAGTAATACAGATTTAACACCCATCTATAGTATTACAGTTCTTCTGTCAGGGGCCCTGTAGCTCAGTTGGTAGAGCATGGCGCTTGTAACGCCAGGGTAGTGAGTTCGATCCCCGGGACCACCCATACGTAGAATGTATGCACACATGACTGTAAGTCGCTTTGGATAAAAGCGTCTGCTAAATGGCATATATTATTATTATTATATATTTAGTTCTATATTACTGAGTATTAGGTGGCGACAGGTAGCCAGTAACTGAAAGGTTGCTGGTTCAAATCCCTGAGCTGATAACGTGATAAAAATCTGTCTGTGCCCTTGAACAAGACACTTAACCATAATTTCTCATGTGAATTGCTCTGGATAAGGATGCCTAAAATGTAAATGTGAAATTTAGTATTTACTGGTGTTGCAGTAGTACTCAAGCAAATATTTAGATAGGGAAGCTAAAAGCTATACAGATTCCTTCTGTCTCGATCTTGCATTAATCAACCACAAACATATCAAAAGATATTAGCATTATATGTCATATTTGAAGTCTTTGTATTGGTTTGTATATGGTTATTAATACTGCATAGGAGGATGTTGTATATTTGAATGGTTCTTTGATAAGTTGCTGCTTGGGCGTGAAGATAAAACTACTGTAGTTTTGCTGTCTTTTACTACTGTCTTGATGTACATATTCTTGTTTTACAAAATAGGTTAGGTATGTATCAATCTGTCTTCTCACTGTACCATATTCACTGTACTATTCAATCACACCCATCCAGGTTGTGTCTGTGCCGTGGTTTTGGATCACCACACGTGATTGATTCTTACATCTGTACAGTAATAGTTGTGTCAGTACTGTTAGGGCACAGGCAGGTCTTCTGTAGGTGTTATCCCTGAGTTATGACATTCCTTAAAGCCCCATCATCATGCTGCCATTATTCAGCATCACTTAGTCAGAGGACACACCTGTCACTCTGCAGGGATGACTGATCTCTGGGAGACTAAACATGTAAACTAGGGATGGATAGAGTGGCAAGGAAAAGTATGTGAACCCTTTGGAATTACCTGGACTTCTGCATAAATTGGTCATAAAATGTGATCTGATCTTCATCTAAGTCACAACAATAGACAAACACAGTCTGATTAAACTAACACACTGACAATTATACGTTTTCATGTCTATTGAACACACCGTGTAAACATTCACAGTGCAGGGTGGAAAAGTATGTGAACACTTGGATTTAATAACTGGTTGACCCTCTTTGGCAGCAATAACCTCAACCAAACGTTTTTTGTAGTTGCGGATCAGACCTGCACAACGGTCAGGAGGAATTTTGGACCATTCTTATTTATTAAACTGTTTCAGATCAGCAATATTCTTGGGATGTCTGGAGTGAACTGCTCTCTTGAGGTCATGCCACAGCACCTCAATCAGGTTGAGGTCAGGACTCTGACTGGGCCACTCCAGAAGGCCTATTTTCTTCTGTTGAAGCCATTCTGTTGTTGATTTACTTCTGTGTTTTGAGTTGTTGTCCTGTTGCATCACCCAACTTCTGTTGAGCTTGTGGACAGACAGACAGCCTTACATTCTCTTGCAAAATGTCTTTATAAACTTGGGAATGAATTGTTCCGTCTGATAGCAAGCTGTCCAGGCCCTGAAGCAGCATAGCAGCCTCAACCATAGTTTACAGCTGGGATGAGGTTTTGATGTTGGTGTGCTGTGCCTTATTTCTCCACACATAGTGTTGTGTGATCCTTCCAAACTACTCAACTGTAGTTTCATCTCTCCACACACAGTGTTGTGTGATCCTTCTTTCCAAACAACTCAACTGTAGTTTCATCTCTCCACACACAGTGTTGTGTGATCCTTCCTTCCAAACAACTCAACTGTAGTTTCATCTCTCCACACATAGTGTTGTGTGATCCTTCCTTCCAAACAACTCAACTGTAGTTTCATCTCTCCACACATAGTGTTGTGTGATCCTTCCTTCCAAACAACTCAACTGTAGTTTCATCTCTCCACACACAGTGTTGTGTGATCCTTCCTTCCAAACTACTCAACTGTAGTTTCATCTCTCCACACACAGTGTTGTGTGATCCTTCCAAACAACTCAACTGTAGTTTCATCTCTCCACACATAGTGTTGTGTGATCCTTCCAAACTACTCAACTGTAGTTTCATCTCTCCACACACAGTGTTGTGTGATCCTTCCTTCCAAACAACTCAACTGTAGTTTCATCTCTCCACACACAGTGTTGTGTGATCCTTCCTTCCAAACAACTCAACTGTAGTTTCATCTCTCCACACATAGTGTTGTGTGATCCTTCCTTCCAAACAACTCAACTGTAGTTTCATCTCTCCACACATAGTGTTGTGTGATCCTTCCAAACAACTCAACTGTAGTTTCATCTCTCCACACACAGTGTTGTGTGATCCTTCCTTCCAAACTACTCAACTGTAGTTTCATCTCTCCACACACAGTGTTGTGTGATCCTTCCAAACTACTCAACTGTAGTTTCATCTCTCCACACATAGTGTTGTGTGATCCTTCCAAACAACTCAACTGTAGTTTCATCTCTCCACACATAGTGTTGTGTGATCCTTCCAAACTACTCAACTGTAGTTTCATCTCTCCACACACAGTGTTGTGTGATCCTTCCTTCCAAACAACTCAACTGTAGTTTCATCTCTCCACACACAGTGTTGTGTGATCCTTCCTTCCAAACAACTCAACTGTAGTTTCATTTCTCCACACATAGTGTTGTGTGATCCTTCCAAACTACTCAACTGTAGTTTCATCTGTCCACAGAATATTTTGCCAGTAGCGCTGTGAAACATCCAGGTGCACTTTTGCAAACTTCAGACTTGCAGCAATGTTTTTGTTTGGGCAGCAGTGGCTTCTTCCCTGGTGTCCTCCCATGAACACCATTCTTGTTTTACGTATCGTAGACTCGTCAACAGAGATGTTAGCATGTTACAGAGATTTCTGTAAGTCTTTAGCTGACACTCTAGGATTCTTCTTAACCTCATTGAGCATTCTGTGCTGTGCTCTTGCAGTCATCTTTGCAGGATGGCCACTCCTAGGGAGAGTAGAAACAGTGCTGAACTTTCTCCATTTTTAGACAATTTTGTCTTACCGTGGACTGATGAACATCAAGGCTTTTAGAGATACTTTTGTAACCCTTTCCTGCATTGCCTGGTGTCAACAATTCTTAATCTTGGGTCTTTTGTTCGAGGCATGGTTCACATCAGGCAATGCTTCTTGTGAATAGCAAACTCAAATTTTGTGAGTTAATTTTTTTATTTAAAAAATAAATAAATATATATTTTTAGAATGTTGCTTCCAATGTAATTGTCTGCATCATTTCCAATCCCCCATATGTTTTGGTAAATATGTATATCCATACACGCATGCATACATATACACATACAGTGGGGTAAAAAAGTATTTAGTCAGCCAACAATTGTGCAAGAGGCCTGTAATTTTCATCATAGGTACACTTCAACTATGACAGACAAAATGAGAAAAAAAAACAGAAAATCACATTGTAGGATTTTTTTATGAATTTATTTGCAAATTATGGTGGAAAATAAGTATTTGGTCAATAACAGAAGTTTATTTGACAGAGGTTAAACGTTTTCTGTAAGTCTTCACAAGGTTTTCACACACTGTTGCTGGTATTTTGGCCCATTCCTCCATGCAGATCTCCTCTAGAGCAGTGATGTTTTGGGGCTGTTGCTGGGCAACACAGACTTTCAACTCCCTCCAAAGGTTTTCTATGGGGTTGAGATCTGGAGACTGGCTAGGCCACTCCAGGACCTTGAAATGCTTCTTACGAAGCCACTTCTTCGTTGCCCGGGCGGTGTGTTTGGGATCATTGTCATGCTGAAAGACCCAGCCACGTTTCATCTTCAATGCCCTTGCTGATGGAAGGAGGTTTTCACTCAAAATCTCACGATACATGGCCCCATTCATTCTTTCCTTTACACGGATCAGTCGTCCTGGTCCCTTTGCAGAAAAACAGCCCCAAATCATGATGTTTCCACCCCCATGCTTCACAGTAGGTATGGAGTTCTTTGGATGCAAATCAGCATTCTTTGTCCTCCAAACACGACGAGTTGAGTTTTTACCAAAAAGTTCTATTTTGGTTTCATCTGACCATATGACATTCTCCCAATCTTCTTCTGGATCATCCACTTCTCTTTAACCATTTATGTTCTTTAATACAGGGCCGACATACAAGTTCCTTACTTTTTCCCCCTTCTACTTACCTCTTCCATTTTTGTGGTAATGCTGCAATTAATTGGTTGTAATTTTGGGTAGAGCAGACATTTCCATATGTCTGTGTTAGCTGCATGTGTGACAACTCCACCAGTCCTATTTATGACATCATTCACTAAAATTATACCTTTAAAAAACAATATTCGACAAATACAGTTTTTTTGATCAATTAGTATATTTGAATTTAACCACAATATTTGTTGTACTATTTCCGTCCTTTCAGGTGGATTAAACTGAAATTGCAACCAACTTTCTAAGGCTTGTTTAAAAAAATAAAGATATTTTGGAGATTATTTCCTTTTCAAACAACTGAAAGTGAGCAGGTGTAATCTGAATAAAGGGAAAAAGGCCCTTCCTGAATATAGGATGAGACATTTGTACCAATTGACTAGAGAACCAGTTTGGATTTAAGTATGACTTTTGTATGACTGATGCCTTTAGTGAGAGGTCTAATGCTTTAACATTTAATCATTTCTGCCCACCGAATTCATATTCGCTATATAAATAGGCCCTTTTAATTTTGTCTGGCTTGCCATTCCAAATAAAACGGAATATTTATTTGTTCATATAATTTAAAAGCAGGTCACAAGGTGTAGGTAAAACCATAAGCAAATAGGTAAACTGTGATATAACTAAAGAGTTAATCAGGGTGATTTTTCCACAAATAGACAGGTTTTTTTATAGGGCAGGGCAGCTCTAACCAACATCTCCTATCTCATCTCATTGATTGGAATCCAGTTTAGCTGACTCCTGACTCCAATTAGCTTTTGGAGAAGTCATTAGCCTTGGGGTTCACATACTTTTCCAACCTACACTGAATGTTTAAATGATGTATTCAGTACAGACAATAACAATACAGTAATTTGTGTTATTAGTTTAAGCAGACTGTGTTTGTCTGTGAGTTAGATGAAGTTCAGATCTAATTGTACAACCAATTTATGCAGAAATCCAGATTATTCCAAAGGGTTCACATTGTTTTTCTTGCCACTGTAGATAGATGGCACTCAAGTTTTTAATGTCAGGTGCACAAGTACAATGAAATGCCATGTATTGGATTGTATGATATTATACAGCACTTTTTAACATTGAATTGTTACAGGTGATTTTACTAAATACAAACTATTTTTTATTCTCAAATCATATACAGTATATGCAGACATTGCTTTGTTTGATTAAGGTATGAACAAATTTGATCAATTGTCTATATTTTTAAATAAAGAATATCTTGTAAAATGACCTGGTATGCAGTTGTTATTATGACTAAGTGTTAGATACTGTTCTATTCAGTGTATGACTGTAAGTGTTAGATACTGTTCTATTCAGTGTATGACTGTAAGTGTTAGCTACTGTTCTATTCAGTGTATGACTGTAAGTGTTAGATACTGTTCTATTCAGTGTATGACTGTAAGTGTTAGCTACTGTTCTATTCAGTGTATGACTGTAAGTGTTAGCTACTGTTCTATTCAGTGTATGACTGTAAGTGTTAGATACTGTTCTATTCAGTGTATGACTGTAAGTGTTAGATACTGTTCTATTCAGTGTATGACTAAGTGTTAGCTACTGTTCTATTCAGTGTATGACTAAGTGTTAGCTACTGTTCTATTCAGTGTATGACTGTAAGTGTTAGCGACTGTTCTATTCAGTGTATGACTGTAAGTGTTAGCTACTGTTCTATTCAGTGTATGACTGTAAGTGTTAGATACTGTTCTATTCAGTGTATGACTGTAAGTGTTAGCGACTGTTCTATTCAGTGTATGACTGTAAGTGTTAGCTACTGTTCTATTCAGTGTATGACTGTAAGTGTTAGATACTGTTCTATTCAGTGTATGACTGTAAGTGTTAGATACTGTTCTATTCAGTGTATGACTGTAAGTGTTAGATACTGTTCTATTCAGTGTATGACTAAGTGTTAGCTACTGTTCTATTCAGTGTATGACTAAGTGTTAGCTACTGTTCTATTCAGTGTATGACTGTAAGTGTTAGCGACTGTTCTATTCAGTGTATGACTGTAAGTGTTAGATACTGTTCTATTCAGTGTATGACTAAGTGTTAGATACTGTTCTATTCAGTGTATGACTGTAAGTGTTAGCTACTGTTCTATTCAGTGTATGACTGTAAGTGTTAGATACTGTTCTATTCAGTGTATGACTGTAAGTGTTAGCGACTGTTCTATTCAGTGTATGACTGTAAGTGTTAGCTACTGTTCTATTCAGTGTATGACTGTAAGTGTTAGATACTGTTCTATTCAGTGTATGACTGTAAGTGTTAGATACTGTTCTATTCAGTGTATGACTGTAAGTGTTAGATACTGTTCTATTCAGTGTATGACTAAGTGTTAGCTACTGTTCTATTCAGTGTATGACTGTAAGTGTTAGCTACTGTTCTATTCTGTGTATGACTGTAAGTGTTAGCGACTGTTCTATTCAGTGTATGACTGTAAGTGTTAGATACTGTTCTATTCAGTGTATGACTGTAAGTGTTAGATACTGTTCTATTCAGTGTATGACTAAGTGTTAGATACTGTTCTATTCAGTGTATGACTGTAAGTGTTAGCTACTGTTCTATTCAGTGTATGACTGTAAGTGTTAGATACTGTTCTATTCAGTGTATGACTGTAAGTGTTAGCGACTGTTCTATTCAGTGTATGACTGTAAGTGTTAGCTACTGTTCTATTCAGTGTATGACTGTAAGTGTTAGATACTGTTCTATTCAGTGTATGACTGTAAGTGTTAGATACTGTTCTATTCAGTGTATGACTGTAAGTGTTAGATACTGTTCTATTCAGTGTATGACTAAGTGTTAGCTACTGTTCTATTCAGTGTATGACTGTAAGTGTTAGCTACTGTTCTATTCTGTGTATGACTGTAAGTGTTAGCGACTGTTCTATTCAGTGTATGACTGTAAGTGTTAGATACTGTTCTATTCAGTGTATGACTAAGTGTTAGATACTGTTCTATTCAGTGTATGACTGTAAGTGTTAGCTACTGTTCTATTCAGTGTATGACTGTAAGTGTTAGATACTGTTCTATTCAGTGTATGACTGTAAGTGTTAGCTACTGTTCTATTCAGTGTATGACTGTAAGTGTTAGATACTGTTCTATTCAGTGTATGACTGTAAGTGTTAGATACTGTTCTATTCAGTGTATGACTGTAAGTGTTAGCTACTGTTCTATTCAGTGTATGACTGTAAGTGTTAGATACTGTTCTATTCAGTGTATGACTGTAAGTGTTAGATACTGTTCTATTCAGTGTATGACTGTAAGTGTTAGATACTGTTCTATTCAGTGTATGACTAAGTGTTAGCTACTGTTCTATTCAGTGTATGACTGTAAGTGTTAGCTACTGTTCTATTCTGTGTATGACTGTAAGTGTTAGCGACTGTTCTATTCAGTGTATGACTGTAAGTGTTAGATACTGTTCTATTCAGTGTATGACTAAGTGTTAGATACTGTTCTATTCAGTGTATGACTGTAAGTGTTAGCTACTGTTCTATTCAGTGTATGACTGTAAGTGTTAGATACTGTTCTATTCAGTGTATGACTGTAAGTGTTAGCTACTGTTCTATTCAGTGTATGACTGTAAGTGTTAGATACTGTTCTATTCAGTGTATGACTGTAAGTGTTAGATACTGTTCTATTCAGTGTATGACTGTAAGTGTTAGATACTGTTCTATTCAGTGTATGACTGTAAGTGTTAGATACTGTTCTATTCAGTGTATGACTAAGTGTTAGATACTGTTCTATTCAGTGTATGACTGTAAGTGTTAGATACTGTTCTATTCAGTGTATGACTGTAAGTGTTAGCTACTGTTCTATTCAGTGTATGACTGTAAGTGTTAGATACTGTTCTATTCAGTGTATGACTAAGTGTTAGATACTGTTCTATTCAGTGTATGACTGTAAGTGTTAGATACTGTTCTATTCAGTGTATGACTAAGTGTTAGATACTGTTCTATTCAGTGTATGACTAAGTGTTAGATACTGTTCTATTCAGTGTATGACTGCAGCATACATTATGTATAGCTTTGTTTTCTTGCTCATTAATTGCATGTCTGGCTGTGTGGTCTGTGTGTGTGTGTGTGTGTGTGTGACGGTGTAATGGTGTGTATAACATCTGGTATGTAGTCTCTGCATTCCTCGACGTAGCATTAACTTATTCAACTATACTTCTCACTCTACCTCTCGGTCTTTTTTTGCTCTCTTTTTAACGTTACCCTGTCCCCTCTCTCCCCCCCTGTCTCTTCACCTGTCCCCTCTCCCCCTGTCTCTTCACCTGTCCCCCCCTGTCTCTTTACCTGTCCCCTCTTTCCCCCTGTCTCTTCACCTGTCCCCTCTCTCCCCCTGTCTCTTCACCTGTCCTCTCTCCCCCTGTCTCTTCACCTGTCCCCTCTCCCCCTGTCTCTTCACCTGTCCACTCTCTCCCCCTGTCTCTTCACCTGGCCCCTCTCTCCCCCTGTCTCTTCACCTGTCCCCTCTCTCCCCCTGTCTCTTCACCTGTCCCCTCTCTCCCCCTGTCTCTTCACCTGTCCCCTCTCTCCCCCTGTCTCTTCACCTGTCCCCTCTCTCCCCCTGTCTCTTCACCTGTCCCCTCTCCCCCTGTCTCTTCACCTGTCGCCACATCCCCTCTCTAACCTTTTCCACTTCTCTTCCCATGTCCTCTCTACATGTCTGCTGATCTGCCTGTCATTTTACATTTATCCTCTTTTTCAATCACCTCGTTCCTCAGTCAACTACCATTCTGTGTCTCACTCTCTGTTTTCTAACCCGTATAGGCGGTGCTCTTCACGTCTCTCTAGGTAGAGACTCCTCACAGGGTTTTAGAGGACATGATCACTTCCTGTAGAGATATTACCTCCTCAGAATGATCGATATCACTGATCGACATGAAACAACACAAACCATCTAGTCAAAAGAAATGAATCGGCGCCACCCTCATAACAAACACCACTGCTACACATTAACTAGGCCGTAGCTCAGATTTGTTATCTTAGGAATCCAGTTTTTCTCGTCAGGCCAGTTTGAGGGCAGGGGTGCTAGAGAAAGGGAGGGAAGGAGGCAGGATAGGGAGGGACCGAATCAAAGAGAGAAAGACAGAGAGCCAACAGAAACGAAAGATGACTGTCTGAATCAAGATGGATCCAACCGAAGCCAGGTAATTAATTTGACTTTATTTTATTACCGTAGAAGTAGACTTGTGAAGGCACTATCTGGGACATTGTATCTTTGATTATTACACTCAATCAATGCCTTGACAATCTGACGTTTCTTCTTTGTACAATAATCAGTACACTTATACTGTGTTGTGATGTGTTCATTTTATGATGTGTGTTGATTTGAGGTTCCCCTCAGAACCAACACAGACCAACGTGGCTAAATGATACTTGAAGTCACCAGCATTAATTGTTTTTTTACTAGTGAGATATAGTGAATGTAAACAGGTGGTTGATATCTTGTCATGAGTGTCTGATTAAATCACTGATGTCATGGAGCAAGCGTTTTCATGTTAGGCACTGTGGCGTGGATTGTGTGTGAATGTGTAAGAGAGACTATTTACGCTCTTTGAAAGTATGTGTGTATTATTCACTGCTTTTAAAGCTCTAGATTGGGGTTTCCCAAACTCAGTCCTGCCCCCCCCCCCCCCCCCACATTTTGGTTTTTGCCCACAGCTGACAATGAGTTGGTTATTTGAATCAGCTGTGTAGTGCTAAGGTAAAAACCAAAACATGCACCCAGGGAGGGCCCCAGGACTGAGTTTGGGAAACACTGCTCTAGATTACTGTAGGTTGATGTCTTTGGTGTGATGGATGTATGGCTGGGAACTCAAGGTACATTTTTGCTGTGTAACCCAAAGCCCTTAGAAGACATACTGTAGTCGGTGTATTTGGGTGAGGGTCAGGCATGCGTGAATTTGTGTAAGGTGTAGTTGTTTTTGAGGTTTCACCTTGGTCATACTGTAACTAAAGCTGAGAGCCCTGTGACTCTATCAGTGGCAGATTGAGGCTATTCCTGTCATCTCTGTTATGTCCCCCTTACTGCTAGCCTGCGTACCTGACAATGCATTCATTATTGCATAGAGGTAATCATTGTCATCATCATTATAGATTTTTGGCAAGATCATAACAGCTTGACTGAGGCAGAAACAAAGTGGTATTAAGGTCACAATACCTTGCCACTACATTGTGTTTCCATGGCCTGTAGTGGTTTACATTCTGCAGCCCATGTCTTGGTTTTATTCACTGTGCTTATGCTAAATGGGAGGTACCCATGTGCATGTTTTGTTAGAAATGTAAGTTCCTCTGTCTTCTTAGTTCCTCAAGTTGCATTTCCCCTCATTTGACTTCCCCATTTTGGTTCCTTGTTCATTTAAGTATCTAACCTTTATTAACCAGGTCAATCATTAAGAATACATTCTCTTTTAAATGAACTACATGGTAATCCCTTGCTCTGCCTAGTCTTCTTTCTACTACCGCCCTCACTCCATCTCTCCCTCTGTATCTCTCCCTCTGTATCTCTCCCTCTGCATCTCTCCCTCCATCTCTCCCTCTGTATCTCTCCCTCCATCTCTCCCTCTGTATCTCTCCCTCAATCTCTCCCTCCATCTCTCCATCTCTCCCTCTGTATCTCTCCCTCCATCTCTCCCTCCATCTCTCCCTCTGTATCTCTCCCTCTGCATCTCTCCCTCCATCTCTCCCTCCATCTCTCCCTCTGCATCTCTCCCTCTGTATCTCTCCCTCAATCTCTCCCTCCATCTCTCCCTCTGCATCTCTCCCTCCATCTCTCCCTCTGTATCTCTCCCTCCATCTCTCCCTCTGTATCTCTCCCTCTGCATCTCTCCCTCTGTATCTCTCCCTCAATCTCTCCCTCCATCTCTCCCTCTGCATCTCTCCCTCCATCTCTCCCTCCATCTCTCCCTCTGTATCTCTCCCTCTGTATCTCTCCCTCTGTATCTCTCCCTCTGTATCTCTCCCTCTGTATCTCTCCCTCTGTATCTCTCCCTCCATCTCTCCCTCTCCATCTCTCCCTCTGTATCTCTCCCTCCATCTCTCCCTCTGCATCTCTCCCTCCATCTCTCCCTCTGTATCTCTCCCTCTGTATCTCTCCCTCCATCTCTCCCTCTGCATCTCTCCCTCTGCATCTCTCCCTCCATCTCTCCCTCTGTATCTCTCCCTCTGCATCTCTCCCTCTGTATCTCTCCCTCTGTATCTCTCCCTCAATCTCTCCCTCCATCTCTCCCTCTGCATCTCTCCCTCCATCTCTCCCTCCATCTCTCCCTCTGTATCTCTCCCTCCATCTCTCCCTCTGTATCTCTCCCTCTGCATCTCTCCCTCTGTATCTCTCCCTCAATCTCTCCCTCCATCTCTCCCTCTGTATCTCTCCCTCTGCATCTCTCCCTCTGTATCTCTCCCTCAATCTCTCCCTCCATCTCTCCCTCTGTATCTCTCCCTCCATCTCTCCCTCTGTATCTCTCCCTCTGCATCTCTCCCTCTGTATCTCTCCCTCAATCTCTCCCTCCATCTCTCCCTCTGTATCTCTCCCTCAATCTCTCCCTCTGTATCTCTCCCTCTGTATCTCTCCCTCTGTATCTCTCCCTCAATCTCTCCCTCAATCTCTCCCTCTGTATCTCTCCCTCAATCTCTCCCTCCATCTCTCCCTCTGTATCTCTCCCTCTGCATCTCTCCCTCAATCTCTCCCTCCATCTCTCCCTCTGTATCTCTCCCTCTGCATCTCTCCCTCTGTATCTCTCCCTCAATCTCTCCCTCCATCTCTCCCTCTGCATCTCTCCCTCCATCTCTCCCTCTGTATCTCTCCCTCTGCATCTCTCCCTCTGTATCTCTCCCTCCATCTCTCCCTCTGCATCTCTCCCTCTGCATCTCTCCCTCCATCTCTCCCTCTGCATCTCTCCCTCTGCATCTCTCCCTCCATCTTTCCCTCCATCTCTCCCTCTGCATCTCTCCCTCCATCTCTCCCTCTGCATCTCTCCCTCTGTATCTCTCCCTCCATCTCTCCCTCTGCATCTCTCCCTCTGTATCTCTCCCTCCATCTCTCCCTCTGCATCTCTCCCTCTGTATCTCTCCCTCTGTATCTCTCCCTCTGCATCTCTCCCTCTGTATCTCTCCCTCCATCTCTCCCTCTGTATCTCTCCCTCCATCTCTCCCTCCATCTCTCCCTCTGTATCTCTCCCTCTGTATCTCTCCCTCCATCTCTCCCTCTGTATCTCTCCCTCCATCTCTCCCTCTGTATCTCTCCTTCTGTATCTCTCCCTCCATCTCTCCCTCTGTATCTCTCCCTCCATCTCTCCCTCTGTATCTCTCCCTCTGTATCTCTCCCTCTGTATCTCTCCCTCTGTATCTCTCCCTCCATCTCTCCCTCTGTATCTCTCCCTCCATCTCTCCCTCCATCTCTCCCTCTGTATCTCTCCCTCTGTATCTCTCCCTCTGTATCTCTCCCTCCATCTCTCCCTCTGTATCTCTCCCTCTGTATCTCTCCCTCTGTATCTCTCCCTCTGTATCTCTCCCTCCATCTCTCCCTCTGTATCTCTCCCTCCATCTCTCCCTCTGTATCTCTCCCTCTGTATCTCTCCCTCTGTATCTCTCCCTCTGTATCTCTCCCTCTGTATCTCTCCCTCCATCTCTCCCTCCATCTCTCCCTCTGCATCTCTCCCTCTGCATCTCTCCCTCTGCATCTCTCCCTCCATCTCTCCCTCTGTATCTCTCCCTCTGCATCTCTCCCTCTGCATCTCTCCCTCTGTATCTCTCCCTCTGTATCTCTCCCTCCATCTCTCTCCCTCTGTATCTCTCCCTCCATCTCTCCCTCTGTATCTCTCCCTCTGTATCTCTCCCTCCATCTCTCCCTCTGTATCTCTCCCTCCATCTCTCCCTCTGTATCTCTCCCTCCATCTCTCCCTCTGTATCTCTCCCTCCATCTCTCCCTCTGCATCTCTCCATCCAACTCTCCCTATTTATCTCCCTCCAACTCTCCATCCATCTCTCCCTATTTCTCTCCCTCCATCTCTCCCTATTTCTCTCCCTCCATCTCTCCCTATTTCTCTCCCTCCATCTCTCCCTCTGCATCTCTCCATCCAACTCTTCCTATTTCTCTCCCTCCATCTCTCCCTCTGTATCTCTCCCTCCATCTCTCCCTCTGTATCTCTCCCTCCATCTCTCTCCCTCTGTATCTCTCCCTCCATCTCTCCCTCTGTATCTCTCCCTCTGTATCTCTCCCTCCATCTCTCCCTCTGTATCTCTCCCTCCATCTCTCCCTCTGTATCTCTCCCTCCATCTCTCCCTCTGCATCTCTCCATCCAACTCTCCCTATTTCTCTCCCTCCAACTCTCCATCCATCTCTCCCTATTTCTCTCCCTCCATCTCTCCCTCTGCTTCTCTCCCTCCATCTCTCCCTCTGCTTCTCTCCCTCCATCTCTCTCTGTGTCTCTCCCTCCATTTCTCTCTCCCTCCATCTCTCCCTCCATCTCTCTCTGTCTCACCCTCCATATCTCCTTCTGCTTCTCTCCCTCCATCTCTCCCTCTCTCTCCCTCCATCTATTTCTGTGTCTCTCCCTCCATCTCTCTCTCTGTAAGCCCCAAGCAATAGGCCAACATTGTGTTTATGCTCTCTTATCTCTTCAGCCTTTCCTCAAAAGCAACAACCTCTTTCAATGAAGGAAGGGGAGGTGATGTGACTCAGCCAGGGGAAGTGGTGGAGCAGTGGAGGAATGGAGGAGAGGAAGAGAGACAGAGGGAGGTGGAGAGAGAGGCGGGCGTGACAGATGGACTAACTCTGGCTGCAGAGACAACTACCAACCACAGGGTGTCAGCAGACAAACGCAGATTCAATACTGTGGGATACCATGTGAGGGCTATGAACTTCAGCTTCTGTTTGTAGATGCAGGATCAGTTTGAAATCATCCCTAAATTTGAGGCCCCCATGACACTTAATCTACATCCTGAAGCCAAATGCTAGAAACTTCACCCAGCCTACCAGAAGGCTATGTGGACTTCCTAATATTCAAGCTACCACAACAAACACATACTGTATATTGACATTATATTCTCCATCATTTTCAGAGGAAGCTGAAGCCGAAAGTGGTGGCAGACTATACCACGGTGAGTAAGGGAGCGTCTGGAAGTTTCAAACCCCGATCAGCACTGAGACAGGTCCTGTTCAGCCAGGGAGCGACTGACAAGAGCCCCATGCCTGAGGTACTTTCCTCCCACGCACTTAACTTGTCCTCTACACACATGAATACACCCTGACACGCACATGTACAGACACGCAAAGCCAGTGCCACTGTCCACATACTTACAGAAAATAGGAATTCGGCAAATGTACACTCCAATTGTTCACTCAAGCATATCTGCTATGAGCCCATTTCTAACTAAATTTGATAATGGTGGTGTGTACACAGTTGAAGTCGGAAGTTTACATACACTTAGGTTGGAGTCATTAAAATTTGTTTTTCAACCACTCCACAAATTTCTTGTTAACAAACTATAGTTTTGGCAAGTCGGTTAGGACATCTACTTTGTGCATGACACAAGTAATTTTTCCATCAATTGTTAACAGACAGATTATTTAACTTATAATTCACTTGGAGGTGTACCTGTGTGGTACCTTCAGACGTTTGGAAATTGCTCCCAAGGATGAACCAGACTACAATTTATTTTTCTGAGGTCTTGGCTGATTTCTTTTGATTTTCCCATGATATCAAGCAAAGAGTCACTGAGTTTGAAGGTAGGCCTTGAAATACATCCACAGGTACACCTCCAACTCAAATGATGTCAATTAGCCTATCAGAGGCTTCTAAAGCCATGACATCATTTTCAGGAATTTCCCAAGCTGTTTAAAGGCACAGTCAATTTAGTGTATGTAAACTTGTGACCCACTGGAATTGTGATACAGTGAAATAATCTGTCTGTTAACAAATGTTGGAAAAATGACTTGTGTCATGCACAAAGTAGATGTCCTAACTAACTTGTCAAAACTATAGTTTGTTTACAAGTAATTTGTGAAGTGGTTGAAAATCAAGTTTTACTGACTCCAACCTAAGTGCATGTAAACTTCCAACTTCAACTGTATATATATATATATATATATATATATATATATATATATATATATATATATATATATATATATATATCTCTCCCTCTTTCACACACTTGCACTCTCTCTTTCTCTCTGTCAGGGCGCAGGGCAGTTGGATGCTCTGAAGCGGACTCTGGAGGCGTTCCCAGTACCAGTGTGTCTGAACTGGAGCTTGGGGGAGGAGGGGACAGGAGCCACACTGGAGAACAACTGGACTGATATAGTATACAATCACTCGGTAACCAGATTTACCTACTGATCAATGCAAGTCATGATAGGCATATTATCTAGTTAATACAGTGCCTCGCAAAGTATTCACCCCCCTTGGAATTTGTCCTATTTTGTTGCATAACAACCTGCAATTTAAATAGATTTTTATTTGGATTTCATGTAATGGACATACACAAAATAGTTCAAAATGGTGAAGTGAAATGAAAAAAAAAAAGATTTTAAAAAATTATAAAAATAAAAATCGGAAAAGTGGTGCAATTGTATGTTTTCACCCCCTTCGCTTTGAAGCCCCTAAATAAGATCTGGTGCAAACAATTACCTTCAGAAGTCACATAATTTGTTAGATTGCACACAGGTGGACTTTATTTAAGCGTCACATGATCTGTCACATGATCTCAGTATATATACACCTGTTCTGAAAGGCCCCAGATTTTGCAACACCACCAAGCAAGGGGCACCACCAAGCAAGCAGCATCACCAAGCAAGCGGCACCACCAAGCAAGGGGCACCACCAAGCAAGGGGCACCACCAAGCAAGCGGCATCACCAAGCAAGGGGCACCACCAAGCAAGCGGCACCACCAAGCAAGGGGCATCACCAAGCAAGGGGCACCACCAAGCAAGGGGCACCACCAAGCAAGGGGCACCACCAAGCAAGGGGCATCACCAAGCAAGGGGCACCACCAAGCAAGGGGCACCACCAAGCAAGGGGCACCACCAAGCAAGGGGCATCACCAAGCAAGGGGCATCACCAAGCAAGGGGCATCACCAAGCAAGGGGCACCACCAAGCAAGGGGCACCACCAAGCAAGGGGCATCACCAAGCAAGGGGCATCACCAAGCAAGGGGCACCACCAAGCAAGGGGCACCACCAAGCAAGGGGCACCACCAAGCAAGGGGCACCACCAAGCAAGCGGCACCACCAAGCAAGGGGCACCACCAAGCAAGCGGCACCACCAAGCAAGGGGCATCACCAAGCAAGGGGCACCACCAAGCAAGGGGCACCACCAAGCAAGGGGCACCACCAAGCAAGGGGCACCACCAAGCAAGGGGCACCACCAAGCAAGGGGCACCACCAAGCAAGGGGCACCACCAAGCAAGCGGCACCACCAAGCAAGGGGCACCACCAAGCAAGGGGCACCACCAAGCAAGGGGCATAACCAAACAAGCTGCACCACCAAGCCAACAGCACTATGAAGACCAAGGAGCTCTCCAAACAGGTCAAGGACAGAGTTGTGGAGAAGTACAGATCAGGGTTGGGTTATAAAAAAAATTCAGAAACTTTGAACATCCCACGGAGCACCATTAAATCCATTATTTAAAAAAATGGAAAGAATATGGCACCACAACAAACCTGACAAGTGCGGGACGTCCACTAAAACTCACAGACCAGGCAAGGAGAGCATTAAACAGAGAGGCAACAAAGACACCAAAGATAACCCTAAAGGAGCTGCAAAGCTCCACAGCGGAGATTGGAGTATCTGTCCATAGGACCACTTTAAGCCGTATACTGTACAGAACTGGGCTTTATGGAAGAGTTGCCAGAAAAAAATAAGCAAAGATGTTTGGTGTTCGCCAAAAGGCATTTGGGAAACGCACAAACCTATGGGAGAAGGTACTCTGGTCAGATGAGACTAAAATTGAGGTTGTTGGCCATCAAGGAAAACGCTATGTCTGGGGCAAACCCAACACCTCTCATCTCCTGAGAACACCATCCCCACAGTGAAGCATGGTGGTGGCAGCATCATGCTGTGGGGATGTTTTCATTGGCAAGGACTGGGAAACTGGTCAGAATTGAAGGAATGATGGATGGCGCTAAATATAAGGAAATTCTTGAGGGGAACCTGTTTCAGTCTTCCAGGGATTTGAGACTGGGACAGAGGTTCACCTTCCAGCAGGACAATGACCCTAAGCATACTGCTAAAGCAACACTTGGGTGGTTTAAGGAGAAACATTTAAATCTCCTGTAAGTCGCTCTGGATAAGAGCGTCTGCTAAATGACTTAAATGTAATGTAAATGAATGGCCTAGTCAAAGCCCAGACAATCCTATTGAGAATCTCTGGTATGACTTAAAGATTGCTGTACATCAGCGGAACCCATCCAACTTGAAGGAGCTGGAGCAGTTTTTCCTTGAAGGATGGGCAAAAATCCTAGTGGCTAGATGTGCCAAGCTTATAGAGACATACCCCAAGAGACTTGAAGCTGTAATTGCTGCAAAAGGTGGCTCTATTTTTTTATTTTTTTATTTCACCTTTATTTAACCAGGTAGGCTAGTTGAGAACAAGTTCTCATTTACAATTACGACCTGGCCAAGATAAAGCAAAGCAGTTCGACAGATACGACACAGAGTTACACATGGAGTAAAACAAACATACAGTCAATAATACAGTATAAACAAGTCTATATACAATGTGAGCAAATGAGGTGAGAAGGGAGTGTGAAGTGTTGACTTGGAGGGAGGGGGGTGAATAGTTATGCCCACTCAAGTTTTCTGTTTTTTGGTCTGATTTCTTGTTTGTTTCACAATAAAAAATATTTTGCAACTTCAAAGTGGTAGGCATGTTCTGTAAATATATTGATACAAACCCCCCCAAAATCTATTTTAATTCCAGGTTCTAAGGCAACAAAATAGGAAAAATGCCAAGGGGGGTGAATACTTTCGCAAGCAACTGAATGAATGATCCCTCCTTACTTTTACAACATATCTCTTTCTCCCACCCTCCCTCTCTCTCCCTCCTTACTTTTACAACATATCTCTTTCTCCCACCCTCCCTCTCTCTCCCTCCTTACTTTTACAACATATCTCTTTCTCCCACCCTCCCTCTCTCTCCCTCCTTACTTTTACAACATATCTCTTTCTCCCACCCTCCCTCTCTCTCCCTCCTTACTTTTACAACATATCTCTTTCTCCCACCCTCCCTCTCTCTCTCTCCTTACTTTTACAACATATCTCTTTCTCCCACCCTCCCTCTCTCTCTCTCCTTACTTTTACAACATATCTCTTTCTCCCACCCTCCCTCTCTCTCTCTCCTTACTTTTACAACATATCTCTTTCTCCCACCCTCCCTCTCTCTCTCCCTACCTTTTACAACATATCTCTTTCTCCCACCCTCTCTCTCTCTCCCTCCTTACTTTTACAACATATCTCTTTCTCCCACCCTCCCCTCTCTCTCTCCTTACTTTTACAACATATCTCTTTCTCCCACCCTCCCTCTCTCTCCCTCCTTACTTTTACAACATATCTCTTTCTCCCACCCTCCCTCTCTCTCCCTCCTTACTTTTACAACATATCTCTTTCTCCCACCCTCCCTCTCTCTCCCTCCTTACTTTTACAACATATCTCTTTCTCCCACCCTCCCTCTCTCTCCCTCCTTACTTTTACAACATATCTCTTTCTCCCACCCTCCCCTCTCTCTCTCCTTACTTTTACAACATATCTCTTTCTCCCACCCTCCCTCTCCCTCTCTCCTTACTTTTACAACATATCTCTTTCTCCCACCCTCCTCTCTCTCTCTCCTTACTTTTACAACATATCTCTTTCTCCCACCCTCCCTCTCTCTCTCTCCTTACTTTTACAACATATCTCTTTCTCCCACCCTCCCTCTCTCTCCCTCCTTACTTTTACAACATATCTCTTTCTCCCACCCTCCCTCTCTCTCTCTCCCTACCTTTTACAACATATCTCTTTCTCCCACCCTCCCTCTCTCTCTCTCCCTACCTTTTACAACATATCTCTTTCTCCCACCCTCCCTCTCTCTCTCCTTACTTTTACAACATATCTCTTTCTCCCACCCTCCCTCTCTCTCCCTCCTTACTTTTACAACATATCTCTTTCTCCCACCCTCCCTCTCTCTCTCTCCTTACTTTTACAACATATCTCTTTCTCCCACCCTCCCTCTCTCTCTCTCCCTACCTTTTACAACATATCTCTTTCTCCCACCCTCCCTCTCTCTCTCTCCTTACTTTTACAACATATCTCTTTCTCCCACCCTCCCTCTCTCTCTCTCCTTACTTTTACAACATATCTCTTTCTCCCACCCTCCCTCTCTCTCTCTCCTTACTTTTACAACATATCTCTTTCTCCCACCCTCCCTCTCTCCCTCCTTACTTTTACAACATATCTCTTTCTCCCACCCTCCCTCTCTCTCCCTCCTTACTTTTACAACATATCTCTTTCTCCCACCCTCCCTCTCTCTCCCTCCTTACTTTTACAACATATCTCTTTCTCCCACCCTCCCTCTCTCTCCCTCCTTACTTTTACAACATATCTCTTTCTCCCACCCTCCCCTCTCTCCTCCTTACTTTTACAACATATCTCTTTCTCCCACCCTCCCTCTCTCTCTCTCCTTACTTTTACAACATATCTCTTTCTCCCACCCTCCCTCTCTCTCTCTCCTTACTTTTACAACATATCTCTTTCTCCCACCCTACCTCTCTCTCTCTCCTTACTTTTACAACATATCTCTTTCTCCCACCCTCCCTCTCTCTCTCTCCCTACCTTTTACAACATATCTCTTTCTCCCACCCTCTCTCTCTCTCCCTCCTTACTTTTACAACATATCTCTTTCTCCCACCCTCCCTCTCTCTCTCTCTCCTTACTTTTACAACATATCTCTTTCTCCCACCCTCCCTCTCTCTCCCTCCTTACTTTTACAACATATCTCTTTCTCCCACCCTCCCTCTCTCTCCCTCCTTACTTTTACAACATATCTCTTTCTCCCACCCTCCCTCTCTCTCCCTCCTTACTTTTACAACATATCTCTTTCTCCCACCCTCCCTCTCTCTCCCTCCTTACTTTTACAACATATCTCTTTCTCCCACCCTCCCTCTCTCTCTCTCCTTACTTTTACAACATATCTCTTTCTCCCACCCTCCCTCTCCCTCTCTCCTTACTTTTACAACATATCTCTTTCTCCCACCCTCCCTCTCTCTCTCTCCTTACTTTTACAACATATCTCTTTCTCCCACCCTCCCTCTCTCTCTCCTTACTTTTACAACATATCTCTTTCTCCCACCCTCCCTCTCTCTCCCTCCTTACTTTTACAACATATCTCTTTCTCCCACCCTCCCTCTCTCTCTCTCCCTACCTTTTACAACATATCTCTTTCTCCCACCCTCCCTCTCTCTCTCTCCCTACCTTTTACAACATATCTCTTTCTCCCACCCTCTCTCTCTCTCCCTCCCTACCTTTTACAACATATCTCTTTCTCCCACCCTCTCTCTCTCTCCCTCCCTACCTTTTACAACATATCTCTTTCTCCCACCCTCTCTCTCTCCCTCCCTACCTTTTACAACATATCTCTTTCTCCCACCCTCCCTCTCTCCCTCCCTACCTTTTACAACATATCTCTTTCTCCCACCCTCCCTCTCTCTCTCTCCCTACCTTTTACAACATATCTCTCTCTCTCTCCCTACCTTTTACAACATATCTCTCTCTCTCCCTACCTTTTACAACATATCTCTCTCTCCCACCCCTCTCTCTCTCCCTACCTTTTACAACATATCTCTTTCTCCCACCCCTCTCTCTCTCTCTCTCTCTCCCCTACCTTTTACAACATATCTCTCTTTCTCCCACCCTCTTTCTCCCACCCTCTCTCTCTCTCTCTCTCTCTCTCCCTACCTTTTACAACATATCTCTCTTTCTCCCACCCTCTCTTTCTCCCACCCCTCTCTCTCTCCCTCCCTTTTACAACATATCTCTTTCTCCCACCCCTCTCTCTCCCTCCCTTTTACAACATATCTCTTTCTCCCACCCTCTCTCTCCCTCCCTACCTTTTACAACATATCTCTTTCTCCCACTCTCTCTCTCTCCCTCCCTACCTTTTACAACATATCTCTCTCTCTCTCCCTACCTTTTACAACATATCTCTTTCTTCCACCCTCTCTCTCTCTCCCTCCCTACCTTTTAAACATATCTCTCTCTCTCTCCCTACCTTTTACAACATATCTCTTTCTCCCACCCTCTCTCTCTCCCTCCCTACCTTTTACAACAATATATCTTTCTCCCACCCTCTCTCTCCCTCCCTACCTTTTACAACATATCTCTCTCTCTCTCCCTACCTTTTACAATATATCTCTTTCTTCCACCCTCTCTCTCTCTCCCTCCCTACCTTTTACAACATATCTCTCTCTCTCTCCCTCCCTTTTACAACATATCTCTTTCTCCCACCCTCCCTCTCTCTCCCCTCCTTACTTTTACAACATATCTCTTTCTCCCACCCTCCCCTCTCTCTCTCCTTACTTTTACAACATATCTCTTTCTCCCACCCTCCCTCTCTCTCTCTCCTTACTTTTACAACATATCTCTTTCTCCCACCCTCCCTCTCTCTCTCTCCTTACTTTTACAACATATCTCTTTCTCCCACCCTCCCTCTCTCTCCCTCCTTACTTTTACAACATATCTCTTTCTCCCACCCTCCCTCTCTCTCCCTCCTTACTTTTACAACATATCTCTTTCTCCCACCCTCCCTCTCTCTCCCTCCTTACTTTTACAACATATCTCTTTCTCCCACCCTCCCTCTCTCTCCCTCCTTACTTTTACAACATATCTCTTTCTCCCACCCTCCCTCTCTCTCCCTCCTTACTTTTACAACATATCTCTTTCTCCCACCCTCCTCTCTCTCCCTCCTTACTTTTACAACATATCTCTTTCTCCCACCCTCCCTCTCTCTCCTCCTTACTTTTACAACATATCTCTTTCTCCCACCCTCCCTCTCTCTCCTCCTTACTTTTACAACATATCTCTTTCTCCCACCCTCCCTCTCTCTCTCTCCTTACTTTTACAACATATCTCTTTCTCCCACCCTCCCTCTCTCTCCCTCCTTACTTTTACAACATATCTCTTTCTCCCACCCTCCCTCTCTCTCCCTCCTTACTTTTACAACATATCTCTTTCTCCCACCCTCCCTCTCTCTCTCTCCCTCCTTACTTTTACAACATATCTCTTTCTCCCACCCTCCCTCTCTCTCTCTCCTTACTTTTACAACATATCTCTTTCTCCCACCCTCCCTCTCCCTCTCTCCTTACTTTTACAACATATCTCTTTCTCCCACCCTCCCTCTCTCTCTCTCCTTACTTTTACAACATATCTCTTTCTCCCAACCCTCCCTCTCTCTCTCTCCTTACTTTTACAACATATCTCTTTCTCCCACCCTCCCTCTCTCTCTCTCCTTACTTTTACAACATATCTCTTTCTCCCACCCTCCCTCTCTCTCTCTCCTTACTTTTACAACATATCTCTTTCTCCCACCCTCCCTCTCTCTCCCTCCTTACTTTTACAACATATCTCTTTCTCCCACCCCTCTCTCTCTCTCCCTACCTTTTACAACATATCTCTTTCTCCCACCCTCCCTCTCTCTCTCTCCCTACCTTTTACAACATATCTCTTTCTCCCACCCTCCCTCTCTCTCTCTCCTTACTTTTACAACATATCTCTTTCTCCCACCCTCCCTCTCTCTCCCTCCTTACTTTTACAACATATCTCTTTCTCCCACCCTCCCTCTCTCTCTCTCCCTCCCTTTTACAACATATCTCTTTCTCCCACCCTCCCTCTCTCTCTCTCCCTACCTTTTACAACATATCTCTTTCTCCCACCCTCCCTCTCTCTCCCTCCTTACTTTTACAACATATCTCTTTCTCCCACCCTCCCTCTCTCTCTCTCCTTACTTTTACAACATATCTCTTTCTCCCACCCTCCCTCTCTCTCTCTCCCTACCTTTTACAACATATCTCTTTCTCCCACCCTCCCTCTCTCTCCTCCTTACTTTTACAACATATCTCTTTCTCCCACCCTCCCTCTCTCTCCCTCCTTACTTTTACAACATATCTCTTTCTCCCACCCTCCCTCTCTCTCCCTCCTTACTTTTACAACATATCTCTTTCTCCCACCCTCCCTCTCTCTCCCTCCTTACTTTTACAACATATCTCTTTCTCCCACCCTCCCCTCTCTCCCTCCTTACTTTTACAACATATCTCTTTCTCCCACCCTCCCTCTCTCTCCCTCCTTACTTTTACAACATATCTCTTTCTCCCACCCTCCCTCTCTCTCTCTCCTTACTTTTACAACATATCTCTTTCTCCCACCCTCCCTCTCTCTCTCTCCTTACTTTTACAACATATCTCTTTCTCCCACCCTCCCTCTCCTTACTTTACACAACATATCTCTCTCTCTCTCCCTACCTTTTACAACATATCTCTTTCTCCCACCCTCTCTCTCTCTCCCTCCTTACTTTTACAACATATCTCTTTCTCCCACCCTCCCTCTCTCTCTCTCCTTACTTTTACAACATATCTCTTTCTCCCACCCTCCCTCTCTCTCCCTCCTTACTTTTACAACATATCTCTTTCTCCCACCCTCCCTCTCTCTCCCTCCTCCTTACTTTTACAACATATCTCTTTCTCCCACCCTCCTCTCTCTCCCTCCTTACTTTTACAACATATCTCTTTCTCCCACCCTCCTCTCTCTCCCTCCTTACTTTTACAACATATCTCTTTCTCCCACCCTCCCCTCTCTCTCTCTCCTTACTTTTACAACATATCTCTTTCTCCCACCCTCCCTCTCCTCTCTCCTTACTTTTACAACATATCTCTTTCTCCCACCCTCCCTCTCTCTCTCTCCTTACTTTTACAACATATCTCTTTCTCCCACCCTCCCTCTCTCTCTCCTTACTTTTACAACATATCTCTTTCTCCCACCCTCCCTCTCTCTCCCTCCTTACTTTTACAACATATCTCTTTCTCCCACCCTCCCTCTCTCTCTCTCCCTACCTTTTACAACATATCTCTTTCTCCCACCCTCCCTCTCTCTCTCTCCCTACCTTTTACAACATATCTCTTTCTCCCACCCTCTCTCTCTCTCCCTCCCTACCTTTTACAACATATCTCTTTCTCCCACCCTCTCTCTCTCTCCCTCCCTACCTTTTACAACATATCTCTTTCTCCCACCCTCTCTCTCTCCCTCCCTACCTTTTACAACATATCTCTTTCTCCCACCCTCCCTCTCTCCCTCCCTACCTTTTACAACATATCTCTTTCTCCCACCCTCCCTCTCTCTCTCTCCCTACCTTTTACAACATATCTCTCTCTCTCTCCCTACCTTTTACAACATATCTCTCTCTCTCTCCCTACCTTTTACAACATATCTCTCTCTCCCACCCCCTCTCTCTCTCCCTACCTTTTACAACATATCTCTTTCTCCCACCCCCTCTCTCTCTCTCTCTCTCTCCCCCTACCTTTTACAACATATCTCTCTTTCTCCCACCCTCTTTCTCCCACCCCTCTCTCTCTCTCTCTCTCTCTCTCCCTACCTTTTACAACATATCTCTCTTTCTCCCACCCTCTCTTTCTCCCACCCCCTCTCTCTCTCCCTCCCTTTTACAACATATCTCTTTCTCCCACCCTCTCTCTCTCCCTCCCTTTTACAACATATCTCTTTCTCCCACCCTCTCTCTCCCTCCCTACCTTTTACAACATATCTCTTTCTCCCACTCTCTCTCTCTCCCTCCCTACCTTTTACAACATATCTCTCTCTCTCTCCCTACCTTTTACAACATATCTCTTTCTTCCACCCTCTCTCTCTCTCCCTCCCTACCTTTTAAACATATCTCTCTCTCTCTCCCTACCTTTTACAACATATCTCTTTCTCCCACCCTCTCTCTCTCCCTCCCTACCTTTTACAACAATATATCTTTCTCCCACCCTCTCTCTCTCCCTCCCTACCTTTTACAACATATCTCTCTCTCTCTCCCTACCTTTTACAATATATCTCTTTCTTCCACCCTCTCTCTCTCTCCCTCCCTACCTTTTACAACATATCTCTCTCTCTCTCCCTCCCTTTTACAACATATCTCTTTCTCCCACCCTCCCTCTCTCTCCCTCCTTACTTTTACAACATATCTCTTTCTCCCACCCTCCCTCTCTCTCTCTCCTTACTTTTACAACATATCTCTTTCTCCCACCCTCCCTCTCTCTCTCTCCTTACTTTTACAACATATCTCTTTCTCCCACCCTCCCTCTCTCTCTCTCCTTACTTTTACAACATATCTCTTTCTCCCACCCTCCCTCTCTCTCTCTCCCTACCTTTTACAAAATATCTCTTTCTCCCACCCTCTCTCTCTCTCCCTCCTTACTTTTACAACATATCTCTTTCTCCCACCCTCCCTCTCTCTCCCTCCTTACTTTTACAACATATCTCTTTCTCCCACCCTCCCTCTCTCTCCCTCCTTACTTTTACAACATATCTCTTTCTCCCACCCTCCCTCTCTCTCCTCCTTACTTTTACAACATATCTCTTTCTCCCACCCTCCCTCTCTCTCTCTCCTTACTTTTACAACATATCTCTTTCTCCCACCCTCCCTCTCTCTCTCTCCTTACTTTTACAACATATCTCTTTCTCCCACCCTCCCTCTCTCTCTCTCCTTACTTTTACAACATATCTCTTTCTCCCACCCTCCCTCTCTCTCTCTCCTTACTTTTACAACATATCTCTTTCTCCCACCCTCCCTCTCTCTCTCTCCTTACTTTTACAACATATCTCTTTCTCCCACCCTCCCTCTCTCTCTCTCCTTACTTTTACAACATATCTCTTTCTCCCACCCTCCCTCTCTCTCTCTCCTTACTTTTACAACATATCTCTTTCTCCCACCCTCCCTCTCTCTCTCTCCTTACTTTTACAACACATCTCTTTCTCCCACCCTCCCTCTCTCTCTCTCCCTACCTTTTACAACATATCTCTTTCTCCCACCCTCTCTCTCTCTCCCTCCTTACTTTTACAACATATCTCTTTCTCCCACCCTCCCTCTCTCTCTCTCCCTACCTTTTACAACATATCTCTTTCTCCCACCCTCCCTCTCTCTCTCTCCCTACCTTTTACAACATATCTCTTTCTCCCACCCTCTCTCTCTCTCCCTCCCTACCTTTTACAACATATCTCTTTCTCCCACCCTCTCTCTCTCTCCCTCCCTACCTTTTACAACATATCTCTTTCTCCCACCCTCTCTCTCTCTCCCTCCTACCTTTTACAACATATCTCTTTCTCCCACCCTCCCTCTCTCTCCCTCCCTACCTTTTACAACATATCTCTTTCTCCCACCCTCCCTCTCTCTCTCTCCCTACCTTTTACAACATATCTCTCTCTCTCTCCCTGCCTTTTACAACATATCTCTCTCTCTCTCCCTACCTTTTACAACATATCTATCTCTCTCTCCCTACCTTTTACAACATATCTCTCTCTCCCACCCCTCTCTCTCTCCCTACCTTTTACAACATATCTCTTTCTCCCACCCCCCTCTCTCTCTCTCTCTCTCCCCCTACCTTTTACAACATATCTCTCTTTCTCCCACCCTCTTTCTCCCACCCTCTCTCTCTCTCTCTCTCCCTACCTTTTACAACATATCTCTCTTTCTCCCACCCTCTCTTTCTCCCACCCCTCTCTCTCTCCCTCCCTTTTACAACATATCTCTTTCTCCCACCCTCTCTCTCTCCCTCCCTTTTACAACATATCTCTTTCTCCCACCCTCTCTCTCCCTCCCTACCTTTTACAACATATCTCTTTCTCCCACTCTCTCTCTCCCTCCCTACCTTTTACAACATATCTCTCTCTCTCTCCCTACCTTTTACAACATATCTCTTTCTTCCACCCTCTCTCTCTCCCTCCCTACCTTTTACAACATATCTCTCTCTCTCTCTCCCTACCTTTTACAACATATCTCTTTCTCCCACCCTCTCTCTCTCCCTCCCTACCTTTTACAACAATATATCTTTCTCCCACCCTCTCTCTCTCCCTCCCTACCTTTTACAACATATCTCTCTCTCTCTCCCTACCTTTTACAATATATCTCTTTCTTCCACCCTCTCTCTCTCTCCCTCCCTACCTTTTACAACATATCTCTCTCTCTCTCCCTCCCTTTTACAACATATCTCTTTCTCCCACACACTCTCTCTCTCTCCTTACCTTTTATCACATATCTCTTTCTCCCACACTCTCTCTCTCCCTCCCTACCTTTTACAACATATCTCTCTCTCTCTCCCTCCCTTTTACAACATATCTCTTTCTCCCACACTCTCTCTCTCCCTCCCTCCCTTTTACAACATATCTCTTTCTCCCACACTCTCTCTCTCCCTCCCTACCTTTTACAACATATCTCTCTCTCTCTCTCCCTCCCTTTTACAACATATCTCTTTCTCCCACACTCTCTCTCTCCCTCCCTACCTTTTACAACATATCTCTCTCTCTCTCCCTCCCTTTTACAACATATCTCTTTCTCCCACACTCTCTCTCTCCCTCCCTCCCTTTTACAACATATCTCTTTCTCCCACACTCTCTCTCTCCCTCCCTACCTTTTACAACATATCTCTCTCTCTCTCTCCCTCCCTTTTACAACATATCTCTTTCTCCCCACTCTCTCTCTCTCCTTACCTTTTACAACATATCTCTTTCTCCCACACTCTCTCTCCCTCCCTACCTTTTACAACATATCTCTTTCTCCCACACTCTCTCTCTCTCCTTACCTTTTACAACATATCTCTCTCTCCTTACCTTTTACCACATATCTCTTTCTCCCACACTCTCTCTCTCTCCTTACCTTTTACAACATATCTCTCTCTCCTTACCTTTTACCACATATCTCTTTCTCCCACCCTCTCTCTCTCTCTCTCTCCTGACCTTTTACAACATATCTCTTTATCCCACCCTCTCTCTCTCTCTCCTTACCTTTTACAACATATCTCTTTCTCCCACCCCCTCTCTCTCTCCTTACCTTTTACGACATATCTCTTTCCCCCCCCCTCTCTCTCCCTCCATTTTACAACATATCTCTTTCTCCCCCCCCCTCTCTCTCCCTCCCTTTTACAACATATCTCTTTCTCCCACCCCCTCTCTCTCTCTCCCTCCCTTTTACAACATATCTCTTTCTCCCACCCTCTCTCTCTCTCTCTCTCTCTCTCCCTCCCTTTTACAACATATCTCTTTCTCGCACACACTCTCTCTCTCTCCTGACCTTTTACAACATATCTCTTTATCCCACCCTCTCTCTCCTTACCTTTTACAACATATCTCTTTCTCCCACACACTCTCTCTCTCTCCTGACCTTTTACAACATATCTCTTTATCCCACCCTCTCTCTCCTTACCGTTTACAACATATCTCTTTATCCCACACTCTCTCTCTCTCCTTACCTTTTACAACATATCTCTCTCTCCTTACCTTTTACCACATATCTCTTTCTCCCACACTCTCTCTCTCCCTCCCTACCTTTTACCACATATCTCTTTCTCCCACACACTCTCTCTCCCTCCCTCCCTTTTACAACATATCTCTTTCTCCCACACCCTCACTCTCCCTCCCTACCATTTACAACATATCTCTTTATCCCACACTCTCTCTCTCCCTCCCTACCTTTTACAACATATCTCTTTCTCCCACACTCTCTCTCTCTCCCTCCCTTTTACAACATATCTCTTTCTCCCACACCCTCACTCTCCCTCCCTACCTTTTATCACATATCTCTTTCTCCCACACTCTCTCTCTCTCCCTCCTTACTTTTACAACATATCTCTTTCTCCCACCCTCTCTCTCTCTCTCCCTCCCTACCTTTTACAACATATCTCTTTCTCCCACACTCTCTCTATCTCTCCCTCCCTTTTACAACATATCTCTTTCTCGCACACTCTCTCTCTCTCTCTCCTTACCTTTTACAACATATCTCTTTCTCCCACCCTCTCTCTCTCTCTCCTTACCTTTTACAACATATCTCTTTCTCCCACCCTCTCTCTCTCTCTCTCCTTACCTTTTACAACATATCTCTTTCTCCCACCCTCTCTCTCTCTCTCTCTCTCCTTACCTTTTACAACATATCTCTTTATCCCACCCTCTCTCTCCTTACCTTTTACAACATATCTCTTTCTCCCACCCTCCTCTCTTTCTCTCCCTCTCTCTCTTCCTTACTTTTACAACATATCTCTTTCTCCCACCCTCCCTCTCTCTCTCTCCCTACCTTTTACAACATATCTCTTTATCCCACCCTCCCTCTCTCTCTCTCCTTACCTTTTACAACATATCTCTTTCTCCCACCCTCCCTCTCTCTCTCTCCTTACTTTTACAACATATCTCTTTCTCCCACCCTCCCTCTCTCTCTCTCCCTACCTTTTACAACATA
Organism: Oncorhynchus gorbuscha; assembly: GCF_021184085.1. Taxonomy (NCBI): domain Eukaryota; kingdom Metazoa; phylum Chordata; class Actinopteri; order Salmoniformes; family Salmonidae; genus Oncorhynchus; species Oncorhynchus gorbuscha. Next base: position 7,037,856 of record NC_060191.1, read on the forward strand.
TCTCTTTCTCCCACCCTCTCTCTCTCTCCCTCCTTACTTTTACAACATATCTCTTTCTCCCACCCTCCCTCTCTCTCTCTCCCTACCTTTTACAACATATCTCTTTCTCCCACCCTCCCTCTCTCTCTCTCCCTACCTTTTACAACATATCTCTTTCTCCCACCCTCTCTCTCTCTCCCTCCCTACCTTTTACAACATATCTCTTTCTCCCACCCTCTCTCTCTCTCCCTCCCTACCTTTTACAACATATCTCTTTCTCCCACCCTCTCTCTCTCTCCCTCCCTACCTTTTACAACATATCTCTTTCTCCCACCCTCCCTCTCTCTCCCTCCCTACCTTTTACAACATATCTCTTTCTCCCACCCTCCCTCTCTCTCTCTCTCCCTACCTTTTACAACATATCTCTCTCTCTCTCCCTACCTTTTACAACATATCTCTCTCTCTCTCCCTACCTTTTACAACATATCTCTCTCTCCCACCCTCTCTCTCTCCCTACCTTTTACAACATATCTCTTTCTCCCACCCCCCCTCTCTCTCTCTCTCTCTCTCCCCCTACCTTTTACAACATATCTCTCTTTCTCCCACCCTCTTTCTCCCACCCTCTCTCTCTCTCTCTCTCTCTCTCCCTACCTTTTACAACATATCTCTCTTTCTCCCACCCTCTCTTTCTCCCACCCCCTCTCTCTCTCCCTCCCTTTTACAACATATCTCTTTCTCCCACCCTCTCTCTCTCCCTCCCTTTTACAACATATCTCTTTCTCCCACCCTCTCTCTCCCTCCCTACCTTTTACAACATATCTCTTTCTCACACTCTCTCTCTCTCCCTCCCTACCTTTTACAACATATCTCTCTCTCTCTCCCTACCTTTTACAACATATCTCTTTCTTCCACCCTCTCTCTCTCTCCCTCCCTACCTTTTACAACATATCTCTCTCTCTCTCTCCCTACCTTTTACAACATATCTCTTTCTCCCACCCTCTCTCTCTCCCTCCCTACCTTTTACAACAATATATCTTTCTCCCACCCTCTCTCTCCTCCCTCCCTACCTTTTACAACATATCTCTCTCTCTCTCCCTACCTTTTACAATATATCTCTTTCTTCCACCCTCTCTCTCTCTCTCCCTCCCTACCTTTTACAACATATCTCTCTCTCTCTCCCTCCCTTTTACAACATATCTCTTTCTCCCACACACTCTCTCTCTCTCCTTACCTTTTATCACATATCTCTTTCTCCCACACTCTCTCTCTCCCTCCCTACCTTTTACAACATATCTCTCTCTCTCTCTCCCTTTTACAACATATCTCTTTCTCCCACACTCTCTCTCTCCCTCCCTCCCTTTTACAACATATCTCTTTCTCCCACACTCTCTCTCTCCCTCCCTACCTTTTACAACATATCTCTCTCTCTCTCTCCCTCCCTTTTACAACATATCTCTTTCTCCCACACTCTCTCTCTCTCCTTACCTTTTACAACATATCTCTTTCTCCCACACTCTCTCTCTCCCTCCCTACCTTTTACAACATATCTCTTTCTCCCACACACTCTCTCTCTCTCCTTACCTTTTACAACATATCTCTCTCTCCTTACCTTTTACCACATATCTCTTTCTCCCACTCTCTCTCTCCCTCCCTACCTTTTACAACATATCTCTTTCTCCCACACTCTCTCTCTCTCCTTACCTTTTTACAACATATCTCTCTCTCCTTACCTTTTACCACATATCTCTTTCTCCCTCCCTCTCTCTCTCTCTCTCTCCTGACCTTTTACAACATATCTCTTTATCCCACCCCTCTCTCTCTCTCTCCTTACCTTTTACAACATATCTCTTTCTCCCACCCCCTCTCTCTCCTTACCTTTTACGACATATCTCTTTCCCCCACCCCTCTCTCTCCTCCATTTTACAACATATCTCTTTCTCCCACCCCCCCTCTCTCCCTCCCTTTTACAACATATCTCTTTCTCCCACCCCCTCTCTCTCTCTCCCTCCCTTTTACAACATATCTCTTTCTCCCACCTCTCTCTCTCTCTCTCTCTCTCCCTCCCTTTTACAACATATCTCTTTCTACACACTCTCTCTCTCTCTCTCCTGACCTTTTACAACATATCTCTTTATCCCACCCTCTCTCTCCTTACCTTTTACAACATATCTCTTTCTCCCACACTCTCTCTCTCTCTCCTTACCGTTTACAACATATCTCTTTATCCCACACTCTCTCTCTCTCCTTACCTTTTACAACATATCTCTCTCTCCTTACCTTTTACCACATATCTCTTTCTCCCACACTCTCTCTCTCCCTCCCTACCTTTTACCACATATCTCTTTCTCCCACACACTCTCTCTCCCTCCCTCCCTTTTACAACATATCTCTTTCTCCCACACCCTCACTCTCCCTCCCTACCATTTACAACATATCTCTTTATCCCACCCTCTCTCTCCCTCCTTACCTTTTACAACATATCTCTCTCTCCTTACCTTTTACCACATATCTCTTTCTCTCACACTCTCTCTCTCTCCTTACCTTTTACAACATATCTCTTTCTCCCACACTCTCTCTCTCCCTCCCTACCTTTTACAACATATCTCTTTCTCCCACACTCTCTCTCTCCCTCCCTACCTTTTACAACATATCTCTTTCTCCCACACTCTCTCTCTCTCCCTCCCTTTTACAACATATCTCTTTCTCCCACACCCTCACTCTCCCTCCCTACCTTTTATCACATATCTCTTTCTCCCCACTCTCTCTCTCTCCCTCCTTACTTTTACAACATATCTCTTTCTCCCACTCTCTCTCTCCCTCCTACCTTTTACAACATATCTCTTTCTCCCACCCTCTCTCTCCTTACCTTTTACAACATATCTCTTTCTCCCACCCTCTCTCTCTCTCTCCTTACCTTTTACAACATATCTCTTTCTCCCACACTCTCTCTCTCCCTCCCTACCTTTTACAACATATCTCTTTCTCCCACACTCTCTCTCCCTCCCTACCTTTTACAACATATCTCTTTCTCCCACACTCTCTCTCTCTCCCTCCCTTTTACAACATATCTCTTTCTCCCACACCCTCACTCTCCCTCCCTACCTTTTATCACATATCTCTTTCTCCCACACTCTCTCTCTCTCCCTCCTTACTTTTACAACATATCTCTTTCTCCCACTCTCTCTCTCTCCCTCCCTACCTTTTACAACATATCTCTTTATCCCACCCTCTCTCTCCTTACCTTTTACAACATATCTCGTTCTCCCACCCTCTCTCTCTCTCCTTACCTTTTACAACATATCTCTTTCTCCCACCCTCTCTCTCTCTCTCTCCTTACCTTTTACAACATATCTCTTTCTCCCACCCACCCTCTCTCTCTCTCTCTCCTTACCTTTTACAACATATCTCTTTCTCCCACCCTCTCTCCCTCTCTCTCTCTCCTTACCTTTTACAACATATCTCTTTATCCCACCCTCTCTCTCCTTACCTTTTACAACATATCTCTTTCTCCCACCCTCTCTCTCTCTCTCTCTCTCCTTACCTTTTACAACATATCTCTTTCTCCCACCCTCTCTCTCTCTCTCTCCTTACCTTTTACAACATATCTCTTTATCCCACCCTCTCTCTCTCTCTCTCCTTACCTTTTACAACATATCTCTTTCTCCCACCCTCTCTCTCTCTCTCTCCTTACCTTTTACAACATATCTCTTTCTCCCACCCACCCTCTCTCTCTCTCTCTCTCTCTCCTGACCTTTTACAACATATCTCTTTCTCCCACCCTCTCTCTCTCTCTCTCCTTACCTTTTACAACATATCTCTTTCTCCCACCCTCTCTCTCTCTCTCTCTCTCCTTACCTTTTACAACATATCTCTTTATCCCACCCTCTCTCTCTCTCTCTCCTTACCGTTTACAACATATCTCTTTCTCCCACCCTCTCTCTCTCTCTCTCTCTCCTTACCTTTTACAACATATCTCTTTATCCCACCCTCTCTCTCTCTCTCTCCTTACCGTTTACAACATATCTCTTTCTCCCACCCCTCTCTCTCTCCTTACCTTTTACGACATATCTCTTTCCCCCCCCCTCTCTCTCCCTCCATTTTACAACATATCTCTTTCTCCCACCCCTCTCTCTCTCCCTCCCTTTTACAACATATCTCTTTCTCCCACCCCTCTCTCTCTCTCCCTCCCTTTTACAACATATCTCTTTCTCCCACCCTCTCTCTCTCTCTCTCTCCTCCCTTTTACAACATATCTCTTTCTCCCACCCCTCTCTCTATCTCCTTACCTTTTACAACATATCTCTTTCTCCCACCCTCTCTCTCTCTCCCTCCCTTTTACAACATATCTCTCTCTCCTTACCTTTTATCACATATCTCTTTCTCCCACACTCTCTCTCTCCCTCCCTACCTTTTACAACATATCTCTTTCTCCCACACACTCTCTCTCCCTCCCTACCTTTTACAACATATCTCTTTCTCCCACACTCTCTCTCTCTCTCCTTACCTTTTACAACATATCTCTCTCTCCTTACCTTTTACCACATATCTCTTTCTCCCACACTCTCTCTCTCCCTCCCTACCTTTTACAACATATCTCTTTCTCCCACACTCTCTCTCTCCCTCCCTACCTTTTACAACATATCTCTTTCTCCCACACTCTCTCTCTCTCCCTACCTTTTACAACATATCTCTTTCTCCCACACTCTCTCTCTCCCTCCCTACCTTTTACAACATATCTCTTTCTCCCACACTCTCTCTCTCTCCCTACCTTTTACAACATATCTCTTTCTCCCCACTCTCTCTCTCCCTCGCTACCTTTTACAACATATCTCTTTCTCCCACACTCTCTCTCTCCTTACCTTTTACAACATATCTCTCTCTCCTTACCTTTTACCACATATCTCTTTCTCCCACACTCTCTCTCTCCCTCCCTACCTTTTACAACATATCTCTCTCTCTCTCTCCCTCCCTTTTACAACATATCTCTCTCTCCTTACCTTTTACCACATATCTCTTTCTCCCACACACTCTCTATCTCTCCTTACCTTTTACAACATATCTCTCTCTCCTTACCTTTTACCACATATCTCTTTCTCCCACACTCTCTCTCTCCCTCCCTACCTTTTACAACATATCTCTCTCTCTCTCTCCCTCCCTTTTACAACATATCTCTCTCTCCTTACCTTTTACCACATATCTCTTTCTCCCACACACTCTCTCTCTCTCCTTACCTTTTACAACATATCTCTCTCTCCTTACCTTTTACCACATATCTCTTTCTCCCACACTCTCTCTCTCCCTCCCTACCTTTTACAACATATCTCTTTCTCCCACACTCTCTCTCTCCCTCCCTACCTTTTACAACATATCTCTTTCTCCCACACTCTCTCTCTCTCCTTACCTTTTACAACATATCTCTCTCTCCTTACCTTTTACCACATATCTCTTTCTCCCACACTCTCTCTCTCCCTCCCTACCTTTTACAACATATCTCTCTCTCTCTCTCCCTCCCTTTTACAACATATCTCTCTCTCCTTACCTTTTACCACATATCTCTTTCTCCACACACTCTCTCTCTCTCCTTACCTTTTACAACATATCTCTCTCTCCTTACCTTTTACCACATATCTCTTTCTCCCACCCCCTCTCTCTCTCTCCCTCCCTTTTACAACATATCTCTTTCTCCCACCCTCTCTCTCTCTCTCTCTCTCTCCCTCCCTTTTACAACATATCTCTTTCTCGCACACACTCTCTCTCTCTCCTGACCTTTTACAACATATCTCTTTATCCCACCCTCTCTCTCCTTACCTTTTACAACATATCTCTTTCTCCCACACTCTCTCTCTCTCTCCTTACCTTTTACAACATATCTCTCTCTCCTTACCTTTTACCACATATCTCTTTCTCCCACACACTCTCTCTCTCTCCTTACCTTTTACAACATATCTCTCTCTCCTTACCTTTTACCACATATCTCTTTCTCCCACACTCTCTCTCTCCCTCCCTACCTTTTACCACATATATCTTTCTCCCACACACTCTCTCTCCCTCCCTACCATTTACAACATATATCTTTCTCCCACACCCTCACTCTCCCTCCCTACCTTTTACCACATATCTCTTTCTCCCACACACTCTCTCTCCCTCCCTACCATTTACAACATATATCTTTCTCCCACACCCTCACTCTCCCTCCCTCCCTTTTACAACATATCTCTTTCTCCCACACACTCACTCTCCCTCCCTACCATTTACAACATATATCTTTCTCCCACACCCTCACTCTCCCTCCCTACCTTTTACAACATATCTCTTTCTCCCACACACTCTCTCTCCCTCCCTCCCTTTTACAACATATCTCTTTCTCGCACACACTCTCTCTCTCTCTCCCTACCTTTTACAACATATCTCTTTCTTCCTCTCTCTCTCTCCCTCCCTACCTTTTACAACATATCTCTTTCTCGCACACACTCTCTCTCTCTCTCCCTACCTTTTACAACATATCTCTTTCTTCCACCCTCTCTCTCTCTCCCTCCCTCCCTTTTACAACATATCTCTTTCTCGCACACACTCTCTCTCTCTCTCCCTACCTTTTACAACATATCTCTTTCTTCCACCCTCTCTCTCTCTCCCTCCCTACCTTTTACAACATATCTCTCTCTCTCTCCCTACCTTTTACAACATATCTCTTTCTCCCACCCTCTCTCTCTCCCTCCCTACCTTTTACAACAATATATCTTTCTCCCACCCTCTCTCTCTCCCTCCCTACCTTTTACAACATATCTCTCTCTCTCTCCCTACCTTTTACAATATATCTCTTTCTTCCACCCTCTCTCTCTCCCTCCCTACCTTTTACAACATATCTCTCTCTCTCTCCCTCCCTTTTACAACATATCTCTTTCTCCCACCCTCCCTCTCTCTCCCTCCTTACTTTTACAACATATCTCTTTCTCCCACCCTCCCTCTCTCTCCCTCCTTACTTTTACAACATATCTCTTTCTCCCACCCTCCCTCTCTCTCCTCCTTACTTTTACAACATATCTCTTTCTCCCACCCTCCCTCTCTCTCCCTCCTTACTTTTACAACATATCTCTTTCTCCCACCCTCCCTCTCTCTCTCTCCTTACTTTTACAACATATCTCTTTCTCCCCCCCCCTCTCTCTCTCTCCTTACTTTTACAACATATCTCTTTCTCCCACCCTCCTCTCTCTCTCTCCTTACTTTTACAACATATCTCTTTCTCCCACCCTCCCTCTCTCTCTCTCCTTACTTTTACAACATATCTCTTTCTCCCACCCTCCCTCTCTCTCTCTCCTTACTTTTACAACATATCTCTTTCTCCCACCCTCCCTCTCTCTCTCTCCCTACCTTTTACAACATATCTCTTTCTCCCACCCTCCCTCTCTCTCCCTCCTTACTTTTACAACATATCTCTTTCTCCCACCCTCCCTCTCTCTCCCTCCTTACTTTTACAACATATCTCTTTCTCCCACCCTCCTCTCTCTCCCTCCTTACTTTTACAACATATCTCTTTCTCCCACCCTCCCTCTCTCTCCCTCCTTACTTTTACAACATATCTCTTTCTCCCACCCTCCCTCTCTCTCTCTCCTTACTTTTACAACATATCTCTTTCTCCCACCCTCCCTCTCTCTCTCTCCTTACTTTTACAACATATCTCTTTCTCCCACCCTCCCTCTCTCTCTCTCCTTACTTTTACAACATATCTCTTTCTCCCACCCTCCTCTCTCTCTCTCCTTACTTTTACAACATATCTCTTTCTCCCACCCTCCCTCTCTCTCTCCTTCCTTACTTTTACAACATATCTCTTTCTCCCACCCTCCCTCTCTCTCTCTCCTTACTTTTACAACATATCTCTTTCTCCCACCCTCCCTCTCTCTCTCTCCCTACCTTTTACAACATATCTCTTTCTCCCACCCTCTCTCTCTCTCCCTCCTTACTTTTACAACATATCTCTTTCTCCCACCCTCCCTCTCTCTCTCTCCCTACCTTTTACAACATATCTCTTTCTCCCACCCTCCCTCTCTCTCTCCCTACCTTTTACAACATATCTCTTTCTCCCACCCTCTCTCTCTCCCTCCCTACCTTTTACAACATATCTCTTTCCCCCACCCTCTCTCTCTCCCTCCATTTTACAACATATCTCTTTCTCCCACCCCTCTCTCTCTCCCTCCCTTTTACAACATATCTCTTTCTCCCACCCCTCTCTCTCTCTCCCTCCCTTTTACAACATATCTCTTTCTCCCACCCCCTCTCTCTCTCTCCCTCCCTTTTACAACATATCTCTTTCTCCCACCCCCTCTCTCTATCTCCTTACCTTTTACAACATATCTCTTTCTCCCACCCTCTCTCTCTCTCCCTCCCTTTTACAACATATCTCTCTCTCCTTACCTTTTATCACATATCTCTTTCTCCCACACTCTCTCTCTCCCTCCCTACCTTTTACAACATATCTCTTTCTCCCACACACTCTCTCTCCCTCCCTACCTTTTACAACATATCTCTTTCTCCCACACTCTCTCTCTCTCTCCTTACCTTTTACAACATATCTCTCTCTCCTTACCTTTTACCACACATCTCTTTCTCCCACACTCTCTCTCTCTCTCCCTACCTTTTACAACATATCTCTTTCTCCCACACTCTCTCTCTCCCTCCCTACCTTTTACAACATATCTCTCTCTCCCTCCCTACCTTTTACAACATATCTCTTTCTCCCACACTCTCTCTCTCCCTCCCTACCTTTTACAACATATCTCTTTCTCCCACACTCTCTCTCTCTCTCCCTACCTTTTACAACATATCTCTTTCTCCCACACTCTCTCTCTCTCTCCCTACCTTTTACAACATATCTCTTTCTCCCACACTCTCTCTCTCCCTCCCTACCTTTTACAACATATCTCTTTCTCCCACACTCTCTCTCTCCCTCCCTACCTTTTACAACATATCTCTTTCTCCCACACTCTCTCTCTCCCTCCCTACCTTTTACAACATATCTCTTTCTCCCACACTCTCTCTCTCTCCTTACCTTTTACAACATCTCTCTCTCCTTACCTTTTACCACATATCTCTTTCTCCCACACTCTCTCTCTCCCTCCCTACCTTTTACAACATATCTCTCTCTCTCTCTCCCTCCCTTTTACAACATATCTCTCTCTCCTTACCTTTTACCACATATCTCTTTCTCCCACACTCTCTCTCTCTCCTTACCTTTTACAACATATCTCTCTCTCCTTACCTTTTACCACATATCTCTTTCTCCCACACTCTCTCTCTCCCTCCCTACCTTTTACAACATATCTCTCTCTCTCTCTCCCTCCCTTTTACAACATATCTCTCTCTCCTTACCTTTTACCACATATCTCTTTCTCCCACACTCTCTCTCTCTCCTTACCTTTTACAACATATCTCTCTCTCCTTACCTTTTACCACATATCTCTTTCTCCCACACTCTCTCTCTCCCTCCCTACCTTTTACAACATATCTCTTTCTCCCACACTCTCTCTCTCCCTCCCTACCTTTTACAACATATCTCTTTCTCCCACACTCTCTCTCTCTCCTTACCTTTTACAACATATCTCTCTCTCCTTACCTTTTACCACATATCTCTTTCTCCCACACTCTCTCTCTCCCTCCCTACCTTTTACAACATATCTCTCTCTCTCTCTCCCTCCCTTTTACAACATATCTCTCTCTCCTTACCTTTTACCACATATCTCTTTCTCCCACACACTCTCTCTCTCTCCTTACCTTTTACAACATATCTCTCTCTCCTTACCTTTTACCACATATCTCTTTCTCCCACCCCCCTCTCTCTCTCCCTCCCTTTTACAACATATCTCTTTCTCCCACCCTCTCTCTCTCTCTCTCTCTCTCCCTCCCTTTTACAACATATCTCTTTCTCGCACACACTCTCTCTCTCTCCTGACCTTTTACAACATATCTCTTTATCCCACCCTCTCTCTCCTTACCTTTTACAACATATCTCTTTCTCCCACACTCTCTCTCTCTCTCCTTACCGTTTACAACATATCTCTTTATCCCACACTCTCTCTCTCTCCTTACCTTTTACAACATATCTCTCTCTCCTTACCTTTTACCACATATCTCTTTCTCCCACACTCTCTCTCTCCCTCCCTACCTTTTACCACATATCTCTTTCTCCCACACACTCTCTCTCCCTCCCTCCCTTTTACAACATATATCTTTCTCCCACACCCTCACTCTCCCTCCCTACCATTTACAACATATATCTTTCTCCCACACCCTCACTCTCCCTCCCTACCTTTTACAACATATCTCTTTCTCCCACACACTCTCTCTCCCTCCCTACCTTTTACAACATATCTCTTTCTCCCACACACTCTCTCTCCCTCCCTCCCTTTTACAACATATCTCTTTCTCGCACACACTCTCTCTCTCTCTCCCTACCTTTTACAACATATCTCTTTCTTCCACCCTCTCTCTCTCTCCTCCCTACCTTTTACAACATATCTCTCTCTCTCCCTACCTTTTACAACATATCTCTTTCTCCCACCCTCTCTCTCTCCCTCCCTACCTTTTACAACAATATATCTTTCTCCCACCCTCTCTCTCTCCCTCCCTACCTTTTACAACATATCTCTCTCTCTCTCCTACCTTTTACAATATATCTCTTTCTTCCACACTCTCTCTCTCCCTCCCTACCTTTTACAACATATCTCTCTCTCTCTCCCTCCCTTTTACAACATATCTCTTTCTCCCACCCTCCCTCTCTCTCCCTCCTTACTTTTACAACATATCTCTTTCTCCCACCCTCCCTCTCTCTCCCTCCTTACTTTTACAACATATCTCTTTCTCCCACCCTCCCTCTCTCTCTCTCCTTACTTTTACAACATATCTCTTTCTCCCACCCTCCCTCTCTCTCTCTCCTTACTTTTACAACATATCTCTTTCTCCCACCCTCCCTCTCTCTCTCTCCCTACCTTTTACAACATATCTCTTTCTCCCACCTCTCTCTCTCTCCCTCCTTACTTTTACAACATATCTCTTTCTCCCACCCTCTCCTCTCTCTCTCTCCTTACTTTTACAACATATCTCTTTCTCCCACCCTCCCTCTCTCTCTCTCCTTACTTTTACAACATATCTCTTTCTCCCACCCTCCCCTCTCTCTCTCCTTACTTTTACAACATATCTCTTTCTCCCACCCTCCCTCTCTCTCTCTCCTTACTTTTACAACATATATCTTTCTCCCACCCTCCCTCTCTCTCTCTCCTTACTTTTACAACATATCTCTTTCTCCCACCCTCCCTCTCTCTCTCTCCCTACCTTTTACAACATATCTCTTTCTCCCACCCTCTCTCTCTCTCCCTCCCTACCTTTTACAACATATCTCTTTCTCCCACCCTCTCTCTCTCTCCCTCCCTACCTTTTACAACATATCTCTTTCTCCCACCCTCCCTCTCTCTCCCTCCCTACCTTTTACAACATATCTCTTTCTCCCACCCTCCCTCTCTCTCTCTCTCCCTACCTTTTACAACATATCTCTCTCTCTCTCCCTACCTTTTACAACATATCTCTCTCTCTCTCCCTACCTTTTACAACATATCTCTCTCTCTCTCCCTACCTTTTACAACATATCTCTCTCTCCCACCCCCTCTCTCTCTCCCTACCTTTTACAACATATCTCTTTCTCCCACCCCCTCTCTCTCTCTCTCTCTCTCCCCCTACCTTTTACAACATATCTCTCTTTCTCCCACCCTCTTTCTCCCACCCTCTCTCTCTCTCTCTCTCTCTCTCTCTCCCTACCTTTTACAACATATCTCTCTTTCTCCCACCCTCTCTTTCTCCCACCCCCTCTCTCTCTCCCTCCCTTTTACAACATATCTCTTTCTCCCACCCTCTCTCTCTCCCTCCCTTTTACAACATATCTCTTTCTCCCACCCTCTCTCTCCCTCCCTACCTTTTACAACATATCTCTTTCTCCCACTCTCTCTCTCTCCCTCCCTACCTTTTACAACATATCTCTCTCTCTCCCTACCTTTTACAACATATCTCTTTCTTCCACCCTCTCTCTCTCTCCCTCCCTACCTTTTACAACATATCTCTCTCTCTCTCTCCCTACCTTTTACAACATATCTCTTTCTCCCACCCTCTCTCTCTCCCTCCCTACCTTTTACAACAATATATCTTTCTCCCACCCTCTCTCTCTCCCTCCCTACCTTTTACAACATATCTCTCTCTCTCCCTACCTTTTACAATATATCTCTTTCTTCCACCCTCTCTCTCTCCCTCCCTACCTTTTACAACATATCTCTCTCTCTCTCCCTCCCTTTTACAACATATCTCTTTCTCCCACACACTCTCTCTCTCTCCTTACCTTTTATCACATATCTCTTTCTCCCACACTCTCTCTCTCCCTCCCTACCTTTTACAACATATCTCTCTCTCTCTCCCTCCCTTTTACAACATATCTCTTTCTCCCACACTCTCTCTCTCCCTCCCTCCCTTTTACAACATATCTCTTTCTCCCACACTCTCTCTCTCCCTCCCTACCTTTTACAACATATCTCTCTCTCTCTCTCCCTCCCTTTTACAACATATCTCTTTCTCCCACACTCTCTCTCTCCCTCCCTACCTTTTACAACATATCTCTCTCTCTCTCTCCCTCCCTTTTACAACATATCTCTTTCTCCCACACTCTCTCTCTCCCTCCCTCCCTTTTACAACATATCTCTTTCTCCCACACTCTCTCTCTCCCTCCCTACCTTTTACAACATATCTCTCTCTCTCTCTCCCTCCCTTTTACAACATATCTCTTTCTCCCACACTCTCTCTCTCTCCTTACCTTTTACAACATATCTCTTTCTCCCACACTCTCTCTCTCCCTCCCTACCTTTTACAACATATCTCTTTCTCCCACACACTCTCTCTCTCTCCTTACCTTTTACAACATATCTCTCTCTCCTTACCTTTTACCACATGTCTCTTTCTCCCACACTCTCTCTCTCCCTCCCTACCTTTTACAACATATCTCTTTCTCCCACACTCTCTCTCTCTCCTTACCTTTTACAACATATCTCTCTCTCCTTACCTTTTACCACATATCTCTTTCTCCCACCCTCTCTCTCTCTCTCTCTCCTGACCTTTTACAACATATCTCTTTATCCCACCCTCTCTCTCTCTCTCTCCTTACCTTTTACAACATATCTCTTTCTCCCACCCCCTCTCTCTCTCCTTACCTTTTACGACATATCTCTTTCCCCCACCCCCTCTCTCTCCCTCCATTTTACAACATATCTCTTTCCCCCCCCCCTCTCTCTCCCTCCCTTTTACAACATATCTCTTTCTCCCACCCTCTCTCTCCTTACCTTTTACAACATATCTCTTTCTCCCACACTCTCTCTCTCTCTCCTTACCGTTTACAACATATCTCTTTATCCCACACTCTCTCTCTCTCCTTACCTTTTACAACATATCTCTCTCTCCTTACCTTTTACCACATATCTCTTTCTCCCACACTCTCTCTCTCCCTCCCTACCTTTTACCACATATCTCTTTCTCCCACACACTCTCTCTCCCTCCCTCCCTTTTACAACATATCTCTTTCTCCCACACACTCTCTCTCTCTCCTGACCTTTTACAACATATCTCTTTATCCCACCCTCTCTCTCCTTACCTTTTACAACATATCTCTTTCTCCCACACTCTCTCTCTCTCTCCTTACCGTTTACAACATATCTCTTTATCCCACACTCTCTCTCTCTCCTTACCTTTTACAACATATCTCTCTTTCTCCCACCCTCTCTCTCTCTCTCTCTCTCTCTCTCTCTCTCTCTCTCTCTCTCTCTCTCTCCCTACCTTTTACAACATGTCTCTCTTTCTCCCACCCTCTCTTTCTCCCACCCCCTCTCTCTCTCCCTCCCTTTTACAACATATCTCTTTCTCCCACCCTCTCTCTCTCCCTCCCTTTTACAACATATCTCTTTCTCCCACCCTCTCTCTCCCTCCCTACCTTTTACAACATATCTCTTTCTCCCACTCTCTCTCTCTCCCTCCCTACCTTTTACAACATATCTCTCTCTCTCTCCCTACCTTTTACAACATATCTCTTTCTTCCACCCTCTCTCTCTCTCCCTCCCTACCTTTTACAACATATCTCTCTCTCTCTCTCCCTACCTTTTACAACATATCTCTTTCTCCCACACACTCTCTCTCTCTCCTTACCTTTTATCACATATCTCTTTCTCCCACACTCTCTCTCTCCCTCCCTACCTTTTACAACATATCTCTCTCTCTCTCCCTCCCTTTTACAACATATCTCTTTCTCCCACACTCTCTCTCTCCCTCCCTCCCTTTTACAACATATCTCTTTCTCCCACACTCTCTCTCTCCCTCCCTACCTTTTACAACATATCTCTCTCTCTCTCTCCCTCCCTTTTACAACATATCTCTTTCTCCCACACTCTCTCTCTCCTCCCTACCTTTTACAACATATCTCTCTCTCTCTCTCTCTCCCTCCCTTTTACAACATATCTCTTTCTCCCACACTCTCTCTCTCCCTCCCTCCCTTTTACAACATATCTCTTTCTCCCACACTCTCTCTCTCCCTCCCTACCTTTTACAACATCTCTCTCTCTCTCTCCCTCCCTTTTACAACATATCTCTTTCTCCCACACTCTCTCTCTCTCCTTACCTTTTACAACATATCTCTTTCTCCCACACTCTCTCTCTCCCTCCCTACCTTTTACAACATATCTCTTTCTCCCACACACTCTCTCTCTCTCCTTACCTTTTACAACATATCTCTCTCTCCTTACCTTTTACCACATATCTCTTTCTCCCACACTCTCTCTCTCCCTCCCTACCTTTTACAACATATCTCTTTCTCCCACACTCTCTCTCTCTCCTTACCTTTTACAACATATCTCTCTCTCCTTACCTTTTACCACATATCTCTTTCTCCCACTCTCTCTCTCTCTCTCTCCTGACCTTTTACAACATATCTCTTTATCCCACCCTCTCTCTCTCTCTCTCCTTACCTTTTACAACATATCTCTTTCTCCCACCCCTCTCTCTCTCCTTACCTTTTACGACATATCTCTTTCCCCCACCCCTCTCTCTCCCTCCATTTTACAACATATCTCTTTCTCCCACCCCCTCTCTCTCCCTCCCTTTTACAACATATCTCTTTCTCCCACCCTCTCTCTCCTTACCTTTTACAACATATCTCTTTCTCCCACCCTCTCTCTCTCTCCTTACCTTTTACAACATATCTCTCTCTCCTTACCTTTTACCACATATCTCTTTCTCTCACACTCTCTCTCTCTCCTTACCTTTTACAACATATCTCTCTCTCCTTACCTTTTACCACATATCTCTTTCTCCCACACTCTCTCTCTCCCTCCCTACCTTTTACCACATATCTCTTTCTCCCACACACTCTCACTCCCTCCCTCCCTTTTACAACATATCTCTTTCTCCCACACACTCTCTCTCTCTCCTGACCTTTTACAACATATCTCTTTATCCCACCCTCTCTCTCCTTACCTTTTACAACATATCTCTTTCTCCCACACACTCTCTCTCCCTCCCTACCTTTTACAACATATCTCTTTCTCCCACACCCTCACTCTCCCTCCCTACCATTTACAACATATCTCTTTCTCCCACACACTCTCTCTCCCTCCCTACCTTTTACAACATATCTCTTTCTCCCACACACTCTCTCTCCCTCCCTACCTTTTACAACATATCTCTTTCTCCCACACTCTCTCTATCTCTCCCTCCCTTTTACAACATATCTCTTTCTCGCACACACTCTCTCTCTCTCTCCTGACCTTTTACAACATATCTCTTTATCCCACCCTCTCTCTCTCTCCTTACCTTTTACAACATATCTTTCTCTCCTTACCTTTTACCACATATCTCTTTCTCTCACACTCTCTCTCTCTCCTTACCTTTTACAACATATCTCTTTCTCCCACACTCTCTCTCTCCCTCCCTACCTTTTACAACATATCTCTTTCTCCCACACTCTCTCTCTCCCTCCCTACCTTTTACAACATATCTCTTTCTCCCACACTCTCTCTCTCCCTCCCTACCTTTTACAACATATCTCTTTCTCCCACACTCTCTCTCTCTCCCTCCCTTTTACAACATATCTCTTTCTCCCACACTCTCTCTCTCCCTCCCTACCTTTTACAACATATCTCTTTCTCCCACACTCTCTCTCTCCCTCCCTACCTTTTACAACATATCTCTTTCTCCCACACTCTCTCTCTCCCTCCCTACCTTTTACAACATATCTCTTTCTCCCACACTCTCTCTATCTCTCCCTCCCTTTTACAACATATCTCTTTCTCGCACACTCTCTCTCTCTCTCCTTACCTTTTACAACATATCTCTTTATCCCACCCTCTCTCTCCTTACCTTTTACAACATATCTCTTTCTCCCACCCTCTCTCTCTCTCTCTCTCCTTACCTTTTACAACATATCTCTTTCTCCCACCCTCTCTCTCTCTCTCTCCTTACCTTTTACAACATATCTCTTTCTCCCACCCTCTCTCTCTCTCTCTCTCTCTCCTGACCTTTTACAACATATCTCTTTCTCCCACCCCCTCTCTCTCTCCTTACCGTTTACAACATATCTCTTTCTCCCACCCCTCTCTCTCTCCTTACCTTTTACGACATATCTCTTTCCCCCACCCCCCTCTCTCTCCCTCCATTTTACAACATATCTCTTTCTCCCACCCCCTCTCTCTCTCCCTCCCTTTTACAACATATCTCTTTCTCCCACCCCCTCTCTCTCTCTCCCTCCCTTTTACAACATATCTCTTTCTCCCACCCTCTCTCTCTCTCTCTCCCTCCCTTTTACAACATATCTCTTTCTCCCACCCCCTCTCTCTATCTCCTTACCTTTTACAACATATCTCTTTCTCCCACCCTCTCTCTCTCTCCCTCCCTTTTACAACATATCTCTCTCTCCTTACCTTTTATCACATATCTCTTTCTCCCACACTCTCTCTCTCCCTCCCTACCTTTTACAACATATCTCTTTCTCCCACACACTCTCTCTCCCTCCCTACCTTTTACAACATATCTCTTTCTCCCACACTCTCTCTCTCTCTCCTTACCTTTTACAACATATCTCTCTCTCCTTACCTTTTACCACATATCTCTTTCTCCCACTCTCTCTCTCCCTCCCTACCTTTTACAACATATCTCTTTCTCCCACACTCTCTCTCTCCCTCCCTACCTTTTACAACATATCTCTTTCTCCCACACTCTCTCTCTCTCTCCCTACCTTTTACAACATATCTCTTTCTCCCACACTCTCTCTCTCCCTCCCTACCTTTTACAACATATCTCTTTCTCCCCACTCTCTCTCTCCCTCCCTACCTTTTACAACATATCTCTTTCTCCCACACTCTCTCTCCCTCCCTACCTTTTACAACATATCTCTTTCTCCCACACTCTCTCTCTCTCCTTACCTTTTACAACATATCTCTCTCTCCTTACCTTTTACCACATATCTCTTTCTCCCACACTCTCTCTCCCTCCCTACCTTTTACAACATATCTCTCTCTCTCTCTCCCTCCCTTTTACAACATATCTCTCTCTCCTTACCTTTTACCACATATCTCTTTCTCCCACACACTCTCTCTCTCTCCTTACCTTTTACAACATATCTCTCTCTCTCTCCCTCCCTTTTACAACATATCTCTTTCTCCCACACTCTCTCTATCTCTCCCTCCCTTTTACAACATATCTCTTTCTCGCACACTCTCTCTCTCTCTCCTTACCTTTTACAACATATCTCTTTATCCCACCCTCTCTCTCCTTACCTTTTACAACATATCTCTTTCTCCCACCCTCTCTCTCTCTCTCTCTCCTTACCTTTTACAACATATCTCTTTCTCCCACCCTCTCTCTCTCTCTCTCCTTACCTTTTACAACATATCTCTTTCTCCCACCCTCTCTCTCTCTCTCTCTCTCTCCTGACCTTTTACAACATATCTCTTTCTCCCACCCCTCTCTCTCTCCTTACCGTTTACAACATATCTCTTTCTCCCACCCCTCTCTCTCTCCTTACCTTTTACGACATATCTCTTTCCCCCACCCCTCTCTCTCCCTCCATTTTACAACATATCTCTTTCTCCCACCCCCTCTCTCTCTCCCTCCCTTTTACAACATATCTCTTTCTCCCACCCCCTCTCTCTCTCTCCCTCCCTTTTACAACATATCTCTTTCTCCCACCCTCTCTCTCTCTCTCCCTCCCTTTTACAACATATCTCTTTCTCCCACCCCCTCTCTCTATCTCCTTACCTTTTACAACATATCTCTTTCTCCCACCCTCTCTCTCTCTCCCTCCCTTTTACAACATATCTCTCTCTCCTTACCTTTTATCACATATCTCTTTCTCCCACACTCTCTCTCTCCCTCCCTACCTTTTACAACATATCTCTTTCTCCCACACACTCTCTCTCCCTCCCTACCTTTTACAACATATCTCTTTCTCCCACACTCTCTCTCTCTCTCCTTACCTTTTACAACATATCTCTCTCTCCTTACCTTTTACCACATATCTCTTTCTCCCACACTCTCTCTCTCCCTCCCTACCTTTTACAACATATCTCTTTCTCCCACACTCTCTCTCTCCCTCCCTACCTTTTACAACATATCTCTTTCTCCCACACTCTCTCTCTCTCTCCCTACCTTTTACAACATATCTCTTTCTCCCACACTCTCTCTCTCTCCCTACCTTTTACAACATATCTCTTTCTCCCACACTCTCTCTCTCTCTCCCTACCTTTTACAACATATCTCTTTCTCCCACACTCTCTCTCTCCCTCCCTACCTTTTACAACATATCTCTTTCTCCCACACTCTCTCTCTCCCTCCCTACCTTTTACAACATATCTCTTTCTCCCACACTCTCTCTCTCCCTCCCTACCTTTTACAACATATCTCTTTCTCCCACACTCTCTCTCTCTCCTTACCTTTTACAACATCTCTCTCTCCTTACCTTTTACCACATATCTCTTTCTCCCACACTCTCTCTCTCCCTCCCTACCTTTTACAACATATCTCTCTCTCTCTCTCCCTCCCTTTTACAACATATCTCTCTCTCCTTACCTTTTACCACATATCTCTTTCTCCCACACACTCTCTCTCTCTCCTTACCTTTTACAACATATCTCTCTCTCCTTACCTTTTACCACATATCTCTTTCTCCCACACTCTCTCTCTCCCTCCCTACCTTTTACAACATATCTCTCTCTCTCTCTCCCTCCCTTTTACAACATATCTCTCTCTCCTTACCTTTTACCACATATCTCTTTCTCCCCACACACACTCTCTCTCTCCTTACCTTTTACAACATATCTCTCTCTCCTTACCTTTTACCACATATCTCTTTCTCCCACACTCTCTCTCTCCCTCCCTACCTTTTACAACATATCTCTTTTCTCCCACTCTCTCTCTCCCTCCCTACCTTTTACAACATATCTCTTTCTCCCACACTCTCTCTCTCTCCTTACCTTTTACAACATATCTCTCTCTCCTTACCTTTTACCACATATCTCTTTCTCCCACACTCTCTCTCTCCCTCCCTACCTTTTACAACATATCTCTCTCTCTCTCTCCCCCCTTTTACAACATATCTCTCTCTCCTTACCTTTTACCACATATCTCTTTCTCCCACACACTCTCTCTCTCTCCTTACCTTTTACAACATATCTCTCTCTCCTTACCTTTTACCACATATCTCTTTCTCCCACCCCCTCTCTCTCTCTCCCTCCCTTTTACAACATATCTCTTTCTCCCACCCTCTCTCTCTCTCTCTCTCCCTCCCTTTTACAACATATCTCTTTCTCGCACACACTCTCTCTCTCTCCTGACCTTTTACAACATATCTCTTTATCCCACCCTCTCTCTCCTTACCTTTTACAACATATCTCTTTATCCCACTCTCTCTCTCCTTACCGTTTACAACATATCTCTTTATCCCACACTCTCTCTCTCTCCTTACCTTTTACAACATATCTCTCTCTCCTTACCTTTTACCACATATCTCTTTCTCCCACACTCTCTCTCTCCCTCCCTACCTTTTACCACATATCTCTTTCTCCCACACACTCTCTCGCCCTCCCTACCATTTACAACATATCTCTTTCTCCCACACACTCTCTCTCCCTCCCTACCTTTTACAACATATCTCTTTCTCCCACACTCTCTCTATCTCTCCCTCCCTTTTACAACATATCTCTTTCTCGCACACACTCTCTCTCTCTCTCCTGACCTTTTACAACATATCTCTTTATCCCACCTCTCTCTCTCTCCTTACCTTTTACAACATATCTCTCTCTCCTTACCTTTTACCACATATCTCTTTCTCTCACACTCTCTCTCTCTCCTTACCTTTTACAACATATCTCTTTCTCCCACACTCTCTCTCTCCCTCCCTACCTTTTACAACATATCTCTTTCTCCCACACTCTCTCTCTCCCTCCCTACCTTTTACAACATATCTCTTTCTCCCACACTCTCTCTCTCTCCCTCCCTTTTACAACATATCTCTTTCTCCCACACCCTCACTCTCCCTCCCTACCTTTTATCACATATCTCTTTCTCCCACACTCTCTCTATCTCTCCCTCCCTTTTACAACATATCTCTTTCTCGCACACTCTCTCTCTCTCTCTCCTGACCTTTTACAACATATCTCTTTATCCCACCCTCTCTCTCCTTACCTTTTACAACATATCTCTTTCTCCCACCCTCTCTCTCT
The DNA here is from genome assembly GCF_021184085.1 of Oncorhynchus gorbuscha. Taxonomy (NCBI): domain Eukaryota; kingdom Metazoa; phylum Chordata; class Actinopteri; order Salmoniformes; family Salmonidae; genus Oncorhynchus; species Oncorhynchus gorbuscha. The sequence goes on from NC_060191.1 coordinate 7,058,618, forward strand.
CTCTCCTTACCTTTTACAACATATCTCTTTCTCCCACCCTCTCTCTCTCTCTCTCCTTACCTTTTACAACATATCTCTTTCTCCCACCCTCTCTCTCTCTCTCTCCTTACCTTTTACAACATATCTCTTTCTCCCACCCTCTCTCTCTCTCTCTCTCTCCTTACCTTTTACAACATATCTCTTTATCCCACCCTCTCTCTCCTTACCTTTTACAACATATCTCTTTCTCCCACCCTCTCTCTCTCTCTCTCCTTACCTTTTACAACATATCTCTTTCTCCCACCCTCTCTCTCTCTCTCTCCTTACCTTTTACAACATATCTCTTTCTCCCACCCTCTCTCTCTCTCTCTCCTTACCTTTTACAACATATCTCTTTATCCCACCCTCTCTCTCTCTCTCTCCTTACCTTTTACAACATATCTCTTTATCCCACCCTCTCTCTCTCTCTCTCTCTCCTTACCTTTTACAACATATCTCTTTCTCCCACCCTCTCTCTCTCTCTCTCTCTCCTTACCTTTTACAACATATCTCTTTCTCCCACCCTCTCTCTCTCTCTCTCCTTACCGTTTACAACATATCTCTTTCTCCCACCCCTCTCTCTCTCCTTACCTTTTACGACATATCTCTTTTCCCCCACCCCCTCTCTCTCCCTCCATTTTACAACATATCTCTTTCTCCCACCCCTCTCTCTCTCCCTCCCTTTTACAACATATCTCTTTCTCCCACCCCTCTCTCTCTCTCCCTCCCTTTTACAACATATCTCTTTCTCCCACCCTCTCTCTCTCTCTCTCCCTCCCTTTTACAACATATCTCTTTCTCCCACCCCTCTCTCTATCTCCTTACCTTTTACAACATATCTCTTTCTCCCACCCCTCTCTCTCTCCCTCCCTTTTACAACATATCTCTCTCTCCTTACCTTTTATCACATATCTCTTTCTCCCACACTCTCTCTCTCCCTCCCTACCTTTTACAACATATCTCTTTCTCCCACACACTCTCTCTCCCTCCCTACCTTTTACAACATATCTCTTTCT